>NC_136485.1:175774460-175946960 GCF_053919585.1 Euprymna scolopes | reverse complement strand
AATATTTTACATTATACTGGCAAGGGAGAGAATAAAATTTCAGCAAATCAGTTCTTAAAAACATTTATTACAATCTGGAAATATTGCTTAGTATTAGCGCAATCGACTACAGATCGAATGATCCTTTGCATATTTTAAAACTAAACAATAATCAGAAATGACTTTTCCAGGACAGTCATCGTCAAACCCAAATATCAGTTGTCATAATATTGTAAACAAAGACAGAGAAATTCTATGAACGACATTATAATTCTTCTTTTTATTTTTTTTTAAATTAGTCTGCCGGACAAATTATTCCTCATGATATATAATAATCATTAGAGTATAGTAATACATACGTTAAAATATAATATTTAAACATATTGTACAACCGGCCAACGCCGGGCTGCCAGCTAATATATATATATATATATATATATATATATATATATATATATATATATATATATGTGTGTGTGTGTGTGTGTGTGTGTGTGTGTGTGAAAATATGTGAAACTAAATAAAATAAAAAGCAAACAAAATCAAATAAAAAAAAAACTAACCCATGTAACTTGAAGTTCCACATATTGACATTTTATTCAGATTTGGCGTAATCACTTTGGAAAGACCAAAATCGGCTGCAAAAAAAAAAAGAAAGAAAGAAAGAAAAGAAAATAATGTTTATGTGAGATAAAATATAAATCCAAATTAAAATTTCTTAATTCTGATTGGATAAAGAGGTCATGTGATCAGATTAACATTCAAAGTGATCAATTGGAATATCAAACCAACAGGAAATTCCCTCAGCCTTTGTTGAACCAAGTAAAAGGTTTAAAAGGAAATTAAAGACGAATAAAATGAGAAAGGGATGCAACTGTTTATGATGCGAACCAACTTGAATTCTTGTTACGCACTTAAGTTAAATCTCATACCAATAGGAAAACAACAAAACGTTTTCCTCCAAGGTCTGTATCAACAATAGATTACAGTATGCTAACATGATTAAACTGGGCCACTCTTGTCTAACAGGTTTGAGGGTACCGGTTTGACAGTTTGTCTGACTGTTGTATTCTGACTGACAGTACAGGAGCACTAACTCTTTGGTAGAGCTTAGAGCAGATGCTCTATCATTAATTGTATAATATCAGTATGGTTGTAGTGCCATGCCGCACATGGAAAAGGGCCTAGCACTCATCTCTAGTAGGTATTCCTGAGACCACATTGCTGTGGACGAGGAGTCGGCTGATGGTCCACTTGTGTTGCAAGATGGTAACAATGCACATCCAATTTACCTATCATTCCTCACCCTAAACTTAAACTATAGAAATGACAGCTCAATTCAAAATAACGATCAAACCAGACACACACTTGAGCAATGTTTCACATTTACAAATATCTGTGGACTTAGAACTAACTTAGACGAGCTAGAATTCTCCTAGTAAACTCCCTGGATATCTTAGTGCTAAGAGAAACTAACTTACACTTCTCCATCCCTTCAAACCACTTTAACATGTCTGATTATTTTCTACTTTGCCATAAGAACTTTGCCAGACACATGCACAGATTTTCCTCTGCCGACAGAAACCACACTAGTTGATCTGAAAATCACTCCTTCTCAAGTACATGATATAAAAATCCCAGACACCTCAAAAACATGTAGACCTGATCTCATCTCGGCTGTACTATTAAAAAAATGCTCTGCTGCGGTTGCTCCAATTCTCTCCAAACTTTTCAAAAATTCCTTAATAAATCTTGCTTTCCTGACTGCTGGAAAACCGCTTCTGTGGTACCAGTTCACAAGGATTCTGACGAAAGAACTGACCCATTAAATTATTGTTGCATTAGCCTCCTCCCTCTTTTCGCCCAAATATTTGAGTCCATAATAAATCAAACTTTAGATCACCACCTCGCAGCTGCTAAACTTCTGTCCGCCCAACTGTATGGCTGTAATCTGGTTTATCTGATCAGGCTAAAATTTTGCATACCAATAACTGTCATCAAAGAGCATCAGACACATATATCAAATTTGGAAAAATTGGAAATTGACATTCCATAAAAGTTCAACCATAACCGAAATTATCACGGTCAAGGTCACATAAGATGTGAGTCTTTATGTAGCAAGTTTCTACAATGAACAGAACCATATGGATTATTAAAATCATGACTTTCACCTTTTCTGTGACCCTGATATCTCAAAATTAAATCAGTCCAAATTTTTACAGTTCCCAATATTTGGACCAAGTATGGTGACAATTGGTCAAGCGATGTGAACGCTAGGCTGTACACAATCATTAACTGACCACCAAATAAAGTCGACCTAAAGCAAAATCTCCTTTGGGTAAAAAAGTTGTTTTGAATTGAAAAGAAATAAGCTTACCAATTTTAAGAATGGCACCTTCTTCTCTTGTTAAATAAAGTAAGTTTTCAGGCTTGAAGAAATAAAGAACAAAGAATTAATTCTATCATCAACATTAAAAACTACCAATAAAAAGAGGTAGACACATTTTTAAACAGCGTGATTAGATTTGGTACTTGATAGCATTTCCTGCAGGAATTCTTATATTTTTTACAGTCTATTAGAATATGTTTGAGTGTGAGTTGTTGATCGTAGAAGATGCGCCAATTACGACTGTGTGTGTGTGTGTGTGTGTAATGTTAGTTTTGTAGTTTAAATATGTAAGTAAATCTACGCTTTGCTTGATTAGCATTGCTGATTTTGAAAGAAAAACAAAGAATTATTTTAATAACATACGAGACGGTGAATGTAGACTTTAAACATGTTCGTCGTTTGTTTGATAACCGTCGATGATTTTGAATGAAGCACAAAACTACGAAAAGGAAGGAAAAAATAAAGTAAATAAGTAAAAGGTAAAGCGTTCTTTAGCGGTGATGTCTTAATAATACTAAATAAATAAAATTCCCAATCCGGAAGTCACATGGTTTCATCAAATTCTGCTGTAGTCACCTTTGACCTCTAAGATGTCATCCAAACTTTTCCATTCAAATAAGTTATGTAATAATAACGACTATGCGGCGTTTAATGGATTACAATTTTACCTGTTCATATTTGACTTTTAATTGAAACATTCTAGTGTTTACATCAATTTAAAAAAAATAACTTTAAATTGAGGAGGCAAAAAGAAAGTCCGCAGCAACAAATTTGCTTAAAACCAGCTTAAATTATCGCCCCTAAATCAGTTTAAAATATCCACCAACAGGCAACAAAACATCTCTAATTGTAATTGTTGTTGTTCCAGGTTATACAACGTAACATTTAGTCCATATTCCATGACTTTCTCTTAGTGATCGTCAGGAGCTCATTAATCTTCACCTTTCTGGTTTATACAATCGAGAAATCGACCGCAGAAATGTGAAATGTGATGAGAAAACGGTACGAAAGACTGCAAAAGCACCAAAACACCGGCAGTGTTCTTGATGCCCCTAACCCGACGGTCGTACTAAGGTTACTTTTAATAGGGAAGACAATGCTATCAAGATTCGCAACCTAAGAATCAGATTTGAAACGGTTCCCCAAATCCAACAGCAGTGCAATCTTGTTAAAAAGGGCTTTCTTTCTACTGTCAAGAACAGATTAAAGGAATTTAATTAGCGAGGATATGTTGCAAGACGCAAGCCAATGATTTCTGTAAAGAACAGAAAGCGCCGTCTGGACTTTGTCAGATGCAATGAAGATGATGACTCTTCGTATTAGTCAAAAGTGCTTTTTAGCAACAAAAGCAAGTTCAATAGGCTAGGCAGTGATGGTAGGCAGTACATCCGTCGGGGGAAAGATCAAGAATTAAACCCTAGGTGCTCAGTTTCAATGCTGCAAGGTGGTGGAGGTTCAGTTTTGGTGTGGGGTATTATTAGTACCAATGGTCCAGGGCCCATAGTTCGCTTGAAAGGCCGAATTAATTCGCCCAAATACATTAATATGTTGACTGAGCATTTTCTACCCTACTTTGGTCGGAATTTGGATGATAATCCCATCTTCATGCAGGGTAATGCTCCCATTCACACAGCTGGTAATGTCAAGAGGTTCCTGAAAGAGCATAATATTCCGTGTTTGGATTGGCCTGCACAATCTCCAGACCTCAATCCTGTCGAAAACGTATGGCTTTACATCAAGCAACAGCTACGCATTGATAATATTTCAAATTTGGAAGAACTTTGGACAAAAATTAAAGTAGAAATTAAAGAAAGTAAAAATTAAAGAAAAGTGGAATGCCCTTTCCCCGAAGTATTGCTGCAGTCTAATTCAAGGAATTCCCAAAAGATTGTAGGCTGTCAAATTGCAGAAGGGCCATGCGACTAAGTATTAACTAGTTCATTGTGTTCCTGTTGTATTTGTATTGCATTAATGTCCTAAAGTTACATTTAAATAACAATTTTCCTTTGTGCGGACTTTCTTTTTGCTTCCTCAATTTGAAGTTATTTTTTAAATTGACGTGAACACTAGAATATTTCAATTAAAACTCAAATATGAACAGGTAAAATTATAGAAGAATAAAAGGCCAATCAAATGAGGTATAGTTTGTTTAAACAGTTACATTAAATTTAGCTTAAATTTGCAGTTTTTGAAAAAAGTACAAGTGTGGACTTTCTTTTTGCCGCCTGTGTATGTATTTTATTAGAAACAGCTTCAGACAAAGCATGAAGCAACTTGATATAAACAGCTAAAAAAAAATACCACTTTAAAGACAACAAAAACAATGGTACGTGTTATATGGATAGAAAACACCAATGCTTTCATCTTTTTTTAAAATCGCGCATGGAATACAAAAACTAAATGCAAAACTAAGGCAGTGAGAATTACAAGACTTTCAAAAGTAATATCAAATTTGTATGCCCGATTCTGATTTTTTAAACAGTTCTATGTTTTCTCTTCTATTTATTAGTTGATGTTTGTGATATTTGTTGGCAATGTTTTTCACTAAGTAATCCATGTAAAAACAATATTAAAATGATTGTGTTAATCCATATGAAAACAATATTAAAATGATTGTGTTAATCCATATGAAAACAATATTGAAATGATTGTGTTAATCCATATGAAAACAATATTGAAATGATTGTGTTAATCCATGTAAAAACAATATTAAAATGATTGTATTAATCCATATGAAAACAATATTGAAATGATTGTGTTAATCCATATGAAAACAATATTGAAATGATTGTGTTAATCCATGTAAAAACAATATTAAAATGATTGTATTAATCCATATGAAAACAATATTGAAATGATTGTGTTAATCCATATGAAAACAATAGTGAAATGATTGTGTTAATCCATATGAAAACAATATTGAAATGATTGTGTTAATCCATATGAAAACAATATTGAAATGATTGTGTTAATCCATGTAAAAACAATATTAAAATGATTGTATTAATCCATATGAAAACAATATTGAAATGATTGTGTTAATCCATATGAAAACAATAGTGAAATGATTGTGTTAATCTATATGAAAACAATATTAAAATGATTGTGTTAATCCATATGAAAACAATATTGAAATGATTGTGTTAATCCATATGAAAACAATATTAAAATGATTGTGTTAATCCATATGAAAACAATATTGAAATGATTGCTGCTAATCTATGAGAAAATAACATGGTAAGGATTGTTGTTTATTAATACGAGGGACGTGCAATAAGTTACGCCCCTGACCCACTTCCAGTTGTCTGATCTAGCTGAAATTTTTGCATGTGCAATGATTTATATCTCTACGGGTTATGTGGTAAATTACAGCGCTGAACTAATTGTGGTTTCTGTTTTACAGGTGTTTGAACTGAGTCAGGTGTAAAATGAAGCCTGTTGAATGTTGAGCAGTGATCCGGTTTTTGTATTTGAAAGGACGCACACCACAGGAGACTTTTGATGAAATGAAATAAACTTATGGTGATAATGCCCCATCATATGATCTTGTAAAACGCTAGCATCGTTAATTCAAACATGGCCGGAAGTCTGTAGAAACACCTCCCAGACTTGGTCGCCCCCTTCTGCCATTGACGAGGCATCTATCCGTCAAGTTGAGGCTGCCATTTTGGAAGATCGGTGCATTACTATTCGCCAAATAGCCCAAGATGTCAAGATTAGTACAGGGTCTGTGGAAATTATCATTCATGACCATTTGCATATGCATAAGGTGTCTGCCAGATGGATTCTCAGGTTGCTCACACCATTCCAGAAGCGAGAACGTGTTGAGTGCTCGAGGATGAATTTGGAGATGTGCCAAGAAGATGAGTCAAAGTTTTTCAAAACACTGATTACACAGGATGAAACCTGGGTCCATCACTATGATCCAGAGATCAAAGCCCAATCAATGCAGTGGAAGCACTTGGACTCACCATCTCCAAAGAAGACAAGGGTGCAGCCCTCCGCTGGCAAGGTCATACTCACAGTCTTCTGGGACCAGGACGGAGTAGTGATGACAGATTTCCTGGCAAAGGGTACCACAATTACAGGAGCCTATTATGCTTCACTTTTGAGGAAATTAAGGGAAGCTATCAAAATCAAGAGGCGGGGCAAGATCAGCAAAGGTATTCTCCTCCTGCAGGACAACGCTCTAGTCCACAACTCACATGTCGCCAGATCAGAAACACGGGCGTGTGGTTATGAAATCCTTCCCCATCCTCTCTACTCTCCTGACCTTGCACCCTCTGACTTTCACCTCTTCCCAGCCATGAAGTTGCTTTTGAAAGGAAAGTGTTTCTCAGATGATGCAGCCTTGATTTCTGAAGTTACGTCGTGGTTGGAGGACCAACCTTGGGTGTTCTACAAAAACGGTCTCCAGAGCTGCATCAAACGATGGGAGAAATGCATAACTCTGGGTGGTTCCTATGTAGAGAAAGACTAATAACTGTGCCAAGTTTCGTTGCTCTACTGCTATGGGAAGTGGGTCAGGGGCATTACTTATTGCACGCCCCTCGTATGAAAATGAAATTTAAATGATTGTTGTTAAATCATGTAAAAAAAATATTGATAATCCATATAAAAAAACTGAAATAGTTATTGTTGATCATATAACAATACTTTGAAATGATTGTTGTAAACCAACATAAAAATTATATTGGAACGATTGTATTTAATCTATATGAAAATAATATTGAATTGATTGTATTTAATCCATATGAAAATAATATTGAATTGATTGTTGTAAATTCATGTGAAAATAAAACTGAAATAGTTGTTGTTAATCGATCCGACAATAATATTGAAACGATTGTGTTAAATCCACGTAAAAATAATATTGAAATGATTGTATTTAATCAATATAAAGATAATATTAAAATTACTGTTGTTAATTAATCCGTATGAAAATAATAATGAAATACTGTTGTTAATTCGTGTGAAAACAATATTGAAATGATTGGTGTTTATTAATATATATATATATATATATATATATATATATATATATATATATATATATATATAATATTATAATAATTGTTATTAATCTATATAACAATCATACTGAAATGATTGTTAGTCTATGTAAAAATAATACTGAAACGATTGTTGTTAAACCATATGAATATAATATTGAAATCATTGTTGTTAATCTATATGAATATGTTCAAATGATTGTTGTTAATTCATATGACAATAATATTGAAATGGTTGTTGTTTATCAATATGAAAAAAATACTGAAATAATTGTTGTTTATCCATTGGAAATAATATTGAAATGATTGTTGTTAGGTACCTTTTACGCCCAAATAGTGATATTGTTGTTAGCCACCTTTTACGCCCAAATAGTGATATGCCTTGTTTGGAGTGTAGGTATGTAAAAAAATATTGAAAAAACTGCAAACAAATAAGATTGATTTATTCTGTCACTTGCCACTATATCTTAGTGCCCCAGTTTTGGTTGTTGTTAGCACGTTCCCCCTGCATGGCCATGGTTTAACCGCAGAGGGATACATAAGCAACCAGAATGCAAATCCATCATTCCCTTCCTTTTCACTCTCTCTTTTTCGTCCGGACAGCATGGGATAAGCACATGTTATTTCCCCTTTCTGTAAATGAGAGGGGGGCATTCCCTCTCCCTCAACACTAGTTAAGGTTAGTTAGTTAGTTTTAAAGAAGTAATGGCGAAAATCAATTGTATGATCAGTAAATTGTATGTTAATATTGTAATATATGTTGTATAAATTTTATAAAATAAATAGTTAATTATATTTCTCATATATATTGCAACCAGTGTTGTGTGTTTTTTGTGCCTGCCATAAATGTCTTATGTCGAATGAAGCAGCTCTGAGGACAAGGAAGATTCCAGCCAGAATGCCATCGGAGATCAAGACGTTTTCCAGTGAAAAGAAGGAGCCACTCAGCCACATCCAACATCTTAGGTATTCTTTTCCTATTGATACTCAGACCCTAACCACTGGTCCATCGTCACATCATCATGGGACCGTTTCTAAGACATTTAGTGTAACAGTGACCGGCTGATCGTGTCAGAGTCATATGGCATGCAAAAACGTGTAAGAAATTCACTCAAATCTTGTCGTTATATCTACTGTGTTTTGTGGATGATTGGGGTTAGAAACGAACTTAAATGTTTTATAGGTTTGTGATATAGGGTAGGTATAATAACGCAGGTAGAAAAGGCTGAGAAAGATGCATTTCTGAGGTTAAGATGAGGTAGGGACAACACCTTGCCTAAGGGCATCCGAGGTAATGGAGTGTTATAAATACATAAATAAAACAGTAGATGTATGTATGTGTGTCTCCGTGTTAAAATATTTAACCGATAAACTTCAACTATTGGTCACATAACACTGAAATTAACAAGGTTGGTTGGTTGTTTTTGTTTTACGGCATATCAACCCTTTTCAGGTTATTTAATGCCGAATCCAAAGATTTTTTTAATAGAATATATTTGTTTTCACGTCGGTTTCTATTTAACCCATAATTGGGACCCTAACAGGTACTACCACTCCGGGTCAGAGTGGACCTGGGAGCAATGGTAATTAAAGGATGGCTCCACACTCCCCAAAGCCCACAAGCTGGGGCCTCACCACTGGATATAGTTTAAGGTCATATCCAGGACCCCCATTGAGGGACTTTTGCCTTCTGCAGGGAGGCAGTCGGCGTATTCTAATGCCCCACCGACAGGGCCGAAATTAACAGGAAATAGTAATCAAACAGTAAGGATGGTTTATAACGAGTAAAATGTTAGTTTGGATAAATGAATAATGCATACAGAAATATTTCAGTAAGTTGCAATGCAAAATGTTTATTTCAACTCGCTGAAAAAATATTTATTACTTTTGCGCATATGCAAATTCATTCATAGCTTGAAGTGGTTTAATTTTAAATTATTGTTATCTATCTGTTGAAAGCTCAAATGGTAGAAAATACGACTGGAGTGTGAAATGTGTTGGTTTCGATTCAAGCTGTTGGCACTCAAGTCATTTTATTTAACTTTTTAAATCAGGTACAAGATAATATTCAATAAAGAATTGGCTTTGTAATAATAAATAGAAATCTGCATAAATTGAAAGTAAGCATATTTTATGGCTGGCCAACGAAAGGCGGCACGACTTACTAGAAAAAGATGAAAAATTGAACATTGGTATCTTATAAAAGAAGAAAAAAAGATAAATAAATCCATACCTTTAAATCTCTGTGTATTACATGATTTTCATGAAGGTACTGGAAAATAATTAATAAAAAAAAATGATACAAAGAAAAATTTCTTTCCACTCCTAAAATGAACAAAAAAGCAATCTCTATTTATATACACAGTCATGTATGTTTGTTTATATATTTCAATGTATGCGTATATGTTTATATATTTTGATATATGCGTATATGTTTTTATATTTCAATGTATGCGTATATGTTTTTATATTTCAATGTATGCGTATATGTTTTTATATTTTAATATATGTATATATGTTTATATATTTTGATATATGTGTATATGTTTTTATATTTCAGTGTATGCGTATATGTTTTTATATTTCAATGTATACGTATATGTTTTTATATTTCAATGTATACGTATATGTTTATATATTTAATATATGTGTATATGTTTATATATTTCAATGTATGCGTATATGTTTTTATATTTTAATATATGTGTATATGTTTATATATTTCAATGTATGCGTATATGTTTTTATATTTCAATGTATGCGTATATGTTTTTATATTTTCATGTATGCGTATATGTTTATATATTTTAATATATGTATATATGTTTTTATATTTTAATATATGTGTATATGTTTTTATATTTTGATATATGTGTATATGTTTATATATTTTGATATATGTGTATATGTTTATATATTTTAATATATGTATATATGTTTATATATTTTAATATATGTGTATATGTTTTTATATTTTAATATATGTATATATGTTTTTATATTTCAATGTATGCGTATATGTTTTTATATTTCAATGTATGCGTATATGTTTTTATATTTCAATGTATGCGTATATGTTTATATATTTTAATGTGTGCGTATATGTTTTTATATTTCAATGTATGCGTATATGTTTATATATTTTAATATATGTATATATGTTTTTATATTTTAATATATGTGAATATGTTTTTATATTTTAATATATGTATATATGTTTATATATTTTAATATATTCGTATATGTTTTTATATTTCAATGTATGCGTATATGTTTTTATATTTCAATGTATGCGTATATGTTTTTATATTTTAATGTATGCGTATGTGTTTTTATATTTTAATGTATGTGTATATGTTTTTATATTTCAATGTATGCGTATATGTTGATATACTTTAATATATGCGTATATGTTTTTATATTTTAATATATGTAAATATGTTTTTATATTTTAATGTATGCGTATATGTTTTTATATTTTCATGTATGCGTATATGTTTATATATTTTAATATATGTGTATATGTTTATATATTTTAATATATGTGTATATGTTTTTATATTTCAATGTATGCGTATATGTTTTTATATTTCAATGTATGCGTATATGTTTTTATATTTCAATATATGCGTATATGTTTTTATATTTTAATGTATGCGTATATGTTTTTATATTTTAATGTATGCGTAAATGTTTTTATATTTCAATGTATGCGTAGATGTTTATATATTTTAATGTATGCGTAAATGTTTTTATATTTCAATGTATGTGTATATGTTTATATATTTTAATGTATGCGTATATGTTTATATATTTAAATGTATGCGTATATGTTTTTATATTTCAATGTATGCGTATATGTTTATATATTTTAATGTATGCGTATATGTTTTTATATTTTCATGTATGCGTATATGTTTATATATTTTAATATATGTATATATGTTTTTATATTTTAATATATGTGTATATGTTTTTATATTTTGATATATGTGTATATGTTTATATATGTTGATATATGTGTATATGTTTATATATTTTAATATATGTATATATGTTTTTATATTTCAATGTATGCGTATATGTTTTTATATTTCAATGTATGCGTATATGTTTTTATATTTCAATGTATGCGTATATGTTTATATATTTTAATGTATGCGTATGTGTTTTTATATTTTAATATATGTATATATGTTTATATATTTTAATATATGTGTATATGTTTTTATATTTAAATGTATGCGTATATGTTTTTATATTTCAATGTATGCGTATATGTTTATATATTTTAATGTATGCGTATGTGTTTTTATATTTCAATGTATGCGCATATGTTTTTATATTTTAATATATATATATATGTTTTTATATTTCAATGTATGCGTATATGTTTATATATTTTAATATATGTATATATGTTTTTATATTTCAATGTATGCGTATATGTTTTTATATTTCAATGTATGCGTAGATGTTTATATATTTTAATGTATGCGTATATGTTTTAATATTTAAATGTATGCGTATATGTTTTTATATTTCAATGTATGCGTATATGTTTATATATTTTAATGTATGCGTATATGTTTTTATATTTCAATGTATGCGTATATGTTTATATATTTTAATGTATGCGTATATGTTTTTATATTTCAATGTATGCGTATATGTTTATATATTTTAATGTATGCGTATATGTTTTTATATTTCAATGTATGCGTATATGTTTATATATTTTATTATATGTATATATGTTTATATATTTTAATGTATGCGTATATGTTTGTATATTTAAATGTATGCGTATATGTTTTTTATATTTCAATGTATTCGTATATGTTTATATATTTTATTATATGTGTATATGTTTATATATTTTAATGTATGCGTATATGTTTTTATATTTTAATGTATGCGTATATGTTTATATATTTTAATGTATGCGTATATGTTTTTATATTTCAATGTATGCGTATATGTTTGTATATTTTAATGTATGCGTATATGTTTTTATATTTAAACGTATGCGTATATGTTTTTATATTTCAATGTATGCGTATATGTTTATATATTTTATTATATGTGTATATGTTTATATATTTTAACGTATGCGTATATGTTTTTATATTTCAATGTATTCGTATATGTTTATATATTTTATTATATGTGTATATGTTTATATATTTTAACGTATGCGTATATGTTTTTATATTTCAATGTATGCGTATATGTTTATATATTTTAACGTATGCGTATATGTTTATATATTTAAATGTATGCGTATATGTTTTTATATTTCAATGTATGCGTATACGTTTATATATTTTAATATATGTGTATATGTTTTTATATTTTAATATATGTATATATGTTTATATATTTTAATATATGTGTATATGTTTTTATATTTAAATGTATGCGTATATGTTTTTATATTTCAATGTATGCGTATATGTTTATAAATTTTAATGTATGCGTATGTGTTTTTTTTTATTTCAATGTATGCGCATATGTTTTTATATTTTAATATAAGTATACATGTTTTTATATTTCAATGTATGCGTATATGTTTATATATTTTAATATATGTATATATGTTTTTATATTTCAATGTATGCGTATATGTTTTTATATTTCAATGTATGCGTAGATGTTTATATATTTTAATGTATGCGTATATGTTTTTATATTTCAATGTATGCGTATATGTTTATATATTTTAATGTATGCGTATATGTTTATATATTTTTATGTATGCGTATGGGTTTTTATATTTCAATGTATGCGCATATGTTTTTATATTTTAATATATGTATATATGTTTTTATATTTCAATGTATGCGTAGATGTTTATATATTTTAATGTATGCGTATATGTTTTTATATTTCAATGTATGCGTATATGTTTATATATTTTAATGTATGCGTATGTGTTTTTATATTTCAATGTATGCGCATATGTTTTTATATTTTAATATATATGTATATATGTTTTTATATTTCAATGTATGCGTATATGTTTATATATTTTTATATATGTGTATATGTTTTTATATTTCAATGTATGCGTATATGTTTTTATATTTTCATGTATGCGTATATGTTTATATATTTTAATATATGTATATATGTTTTTATATTTTAATATATGCGTATATGTTTTTATATTTCAATGTATGCGTATATGTTTTTATATTTCAATGTATGCGTATATGTTTTTATATTTTAATATATGCGTATATGTTTTTATATTTCAATGTATGCGTATATGTTTTCATATTTCAATGTATGCGTATATGTTTTTATATTTTAATGTATGCGTATATGTTTTTATATTTAAATGTATGCGTATATGTTTTTATATTTTAATGTATGCGTATATGTTTATATATTTTAATATATGTATATATGTTTTGATATTTTAATGTATGCGTATAAGTTTTTAAATTTCAATGTATGCGTATATGTTTTTATATTTTAATGTATGCGTATATGTTTTTATATTTTAATGTATGCGTATATGTTTTTATATTTCAATGTATGCGTATATGTTTTTATATTTTAATGTATGCGTATATGTTTTTATATTTCAATGTATGCGTATATGTTTATATATTTTAATGTATGCGTATAAGTTTTTAAATTTCAATGTATGCGTATATGTTTATATATTTTAATATATGCGTATATGTTTATATATTTTAATATATGTGTATATGTTTTTATATTTCAATGTATGCGTATATGTTTATATATTTTAATATATGTGTATATGTTTATATATTTTAATGTATGTGTATATGTTTTTATATTTTAATATATGTGTATAAGTTTATATATTTTAATGTATGCGTATATGTTTATATATTTTAATATATGTGTATATGTTTATATATGTTAATGTTTGCGTATATGTTTATATATTTTAATATATGCGTATATGTTTATATATTTTAATATATGTGTATATGTTTTTATATTTCAATGTATGCGTATATGTTTATATATTTTAATATATGTGTATATGTTTATATATTTTAATATATGCGTATATGTTTTTATATTTCAATGTATGCGTATATTTTTTTATATTTCAATGTATGCGTATATGTTTATATATTTTAATATATGTGTATATGTTTATATATTTTAATATGTGTGTATATGTTTTTATATTTAAATGTATGCGTATATGTTTTTCTATTTCAATGTATGCCTATATGTTTTTATATTTTAATGTATGCGTATATGTTTATATATTTTAATGTATGCGTATATGTTTTTATATTTCAATGTATGCGTATATGTTTTTATATTTCAATGTATGCGTAGATGTTTATATATTTTAATGTATGCGTATGTGTTTATATATTTCAATGTATTCGTATATGTTTTTATATTTTAATGTATGTGTATATGTTTTTTTTATTTCAATGTATGCGTATATGTTTATATATTTTAATATATGTGTATATGTTTTTATATTTCAATGTATGCGTATATGTTTTTATATTTCAATGTATGCGTATATGTTTTTATATTTCAATGTATGCGTATATGTTTATATATTTTAATATATGTGTATATGTTTATATATTTTAATATGTGTGTATATGTTTTTATATTTCAATGTATGCGTATATGTTTATATATTTTAATGAATGCGTATATGTTTTTATATTTTAATGTATGCGTATATGTTTTTATATTTTAATGTATGTGTATATGTTTTTATATTTCAATGTATTCGTATATGTTTATATATTTTAATGTACGTTTATATGTTCATATATTTTAATGTATGTGTATATGTTTTTATATTTCAATGAATGCGTATATGTTTATATATTTTAATGTATGTGTATATGTTTATATATTTCAATGTATTCGTATATGTTTATATATTTTAATATATGTGTATATGTTTTTATATTTCAATGTATGCGTATATGTTTTTATATTTTAATGTATGTGTATATGTTTTTATATTTCAATGTATGCGTATATGTTTATATATTTTAATATATGTGTATATGTTTTTATATTTCAATGTATGCGTATATGTTTTTATATTTTAATATATGTGTATATGTTTTTATATTTTAATGTATGCGTATATGTTTTTATATTTCAATGTATGCGTATATGTTTATATATTTTAATGTATTCGTAAATGTTTTTATATTTTAATATATGTGTATATGTTTATATATTTTGATGTATGCGTATATGTTTTTATATTTTAATGTATGCCTATATGTTTTTATATTTCAATTTATGCGTATATGTTTATATATTTTTATATATCTGTATATGTTTTTATATTTTAATGTATGCGTATATGTTTTTATATTTTAATGTATGCGTATATGTTTGTATATTTTAATGTATTCGTATATGTTTTTATATTTCAATGTATGCGTATATGTTTTTATATTTCAATGTATTCGTATATGTTTTTATATCTTAATGTATACGTATATGTTTATATATTTCAATGTATGCGTATATGTTTTTATATTTTAATGTATGCGTATATGTTTTTATATTTAATACATGTGTATATGTTTATATATTTTAACATATGCGTATATGTTTTTATATTTTACTGTATGAGTATATTTGTTGAAATTTTTTAAACGCTTTTTAGGTTGTTTTAATATGGAGACAACCTTTCATTTAAAAATTCGAATATTTCAGATTTACATTAATTTTGATTCATATTAATTTAGACACCAATTAAGCAAGATTTTTTAATTTCAATCTCTTCTCAAGATCCTTTAACTTTAATAATTAAATTTTAGATATTTTCTAGAATAAAAATCATATAATGGATTTTTATCAAAATTGAAAAAAGATTCTGAACATAATGTTTCGTAGCAATATATCGTGATTTTGATCAGAGAACATAAAATGGTGCACATCTAGGAATTAATCTCACCAAATTTTGGTATTCTATATTTTCTCATTGATGTACAGAAAATATGATTATGTATTATATATGTATTTTTCATGCGGTCATCAGTTCAAGGTTTTAGAGGACTGTAACAAATGCAATATTTTTAAAATTTTACTCTCTTTATATGCATTGATATAAACTATAATCTGTTTAATTAAAAAAGGATAAGAAATTCTATAAAAAGATTTTTCGAGATTTAAATTCTTTAAACGTTCTTTAATTTTACTCATCCTATTGCATAAAATCTGAGCCAAATATGTGTCAATGCGAAATTTGAATATTATGTAGACTTAAAGAGGATGAAAAATCGTATTAACATATAAATAAATTTAATTTTAAGGAGCCATTTAAAGGGTGGTAAATTTTCTGCGGAACTCTTCAATAAAAATGAGAGCACAAAGAAATATGTGACCAAACATCTAAAAGAGAAATTGAAAGCTTTTTGAAATTTTGACGGATATTCGTATTATATTTTGTTTCTTCGGACTACTGTCCTCATATTGAGTTTTGATCAATGCAACCTCTGAGCTTCTTCATGTGTATTTTGTCAAACTTGGGAATCTGCATGGAATTTTGGACGGAACTCTTCATTTAATTCATAGAAGTGGCATGTTCTTGTTCTGTCAGCTATGACCGAGTGGAAATCCTGAGTAATTCTAAAGATTGAACCTTCAACTTCCAAAAAAGTGTCATTCGAAATTGAATTTCAACTCATCACGCTTCAGGACATTTATCGATTAATTGATTTTTTAAAAATATTTTTAATTAATTAAATTTTAATTGACTTTTTAAAAATAATTTTTAATTAATATTTAATTGCTTTTTAATTTATTTTTAATTGCTTTTTAATTTAATACAAATTAAAAAAGAAGTGCGTTGAAAAATGGCTAAATTAAATATGTCTTGATTTAATGGTTTTAAAATATAAACACAGTTTTCGTTTATAATTATCACTATTTTCATAAGCCGAAAATGTAAAAAAATATATATCAGGAATTTATTTAGTGTTTCATTTTTTAAATTTTCCAATAAATCATGATAATAATATTAACTTTTATTCAAGTTTCATTGTGTTAAATTTTTATCTAATGTTTAATCAACGATGGGGGGGGGTCCATAGTGATTGCAAAAGGTCACGAGAAATCTCCATTACCTTTAGTCCTTGAACAATCTGCCGAAAAGCATTAGAAGCATCCTTCTCAGAGTAAGTGCCTCGCTCAACAATCCTGAAAAAAAAATTAATAAAAATAACGTATTTTTATATATTACTATTAAAGATCTCCGTTTCTTTGTGCAAAATCCTTTGAAATTTTTATACAAAATCGGCGACGTCATCATTTTGTGCGTTAATTAAATTGTGTGTAAATTTCACAGATGGCAAAAAGCGTTAAATATGAAGTACGTATTTATTTGGCTGTTGAGCTATTTTTTTGCTCAATAATTCTGACAAAAAAAAAAAACGTATTCTTATATGTTACTATTATTTCCCCATGCACATACTGTTCATATTTGACTTTTAATTAAAGTATCCTAGTGTTTTTAATAAAAATATCCTAGTGTTCACGTCAATTTAAAAAAATTAACTTCAAATTGAAAAGGCAAAAAGAAACTCCGCACAATGAAAAATTGTTATTTAAATGTAGCTTTAGAACATTAATGTAACACAAATACAACAGGAACACAATGAACTAGTTAATATTTAGTAGCATAGCCCTTCTGCAATTTGACAACCTGCAATCTTTTGGAAATTCCTTGAATTAGATTGCAGCAATACTCCGGGGAAAGGGCATCTCACTTCTCTTTAATTTTTGTCTAAAGTTCTTCCAGATTTGAAGTTTTATCATTACATAACTGTTGCTTGATGTAATGCCATACGTTTTCGATAGGATTGAGGTCTGGAGATTGTGCAAGCCAATCCAAACACGGAATATCATGCTCTTCAAGGAACCTTTTGACATTATCAGTTGTGTGAATGGAAGCATTATCCTGCATGAAGATGGGATTATCATTCAAATTCCAGCCAAAGTAGGGTAGAAAACGCTCAGTCAACATATTAATGTACTTGGGCGAATTAATTCGACCTTGCAGTCGAACTATAGGACCATTCGCACGCCCCACACCAAAACTGAACGTCTACCACCTTGCAGTGTTAAAACTATGCACCTAGGATTAAATTCTTTGTCTTTTCTTCGATGGACATATTGCCTACCATCACTGCTAGCCTATTGAACTTGCTTTCGTTGCTAAAAATCACTTCATTCAAAATCCTAAACGGATTTAAAAGACAACCGCACAAAATGCGTTTTTGATATTAGATTTTTCGTTTCAAGAATTTCAAGTAGCCAAATTTATAAAGCAATAGCGAGCTGTCTTTTACATATTTTCAAGAAGAATCTTTAAAATTTGTGCAATATTTTATTTTTAGAAATTAATGTGTGAGACACGAATGAACATAGGAAAGTTAACGAGTTAATATAAACAACTCCTTTTTTTTTGTTCATTCGGCTTACTCTTTCCACTTCTTTCCTTTTCACTTCTTTCATCGTGGTCTGGTATTGGGTTTTTACATCGATATGCAATTCGAACGAATAGTAAGAAGCAAATAGCTTGAATTGCTACTCTCTTTTTTTCCATTGAAATTTACTCTTTATCACTTAAAACTTCTAATCAAACTTTGGTCTTTCAAAGTAAATTTTACTTCTCTATAAAATTGTTAATATAAATATATTTTGGTTGTTAATTCATGTTTTCTCGTTTTTATTCCAAAATTCCTGTTGTTGACTTGGCACTTACTAACTGGTGACCCATTCGTAAAATCCATGTTTTTTAGCCAGCTTTTTGATTCGCTAATTTTATTACATGCATATTAATTATTAGCATTCTCCTTGACACTTTTCTGATGTGGCACTATATACCACCGAAATAATCTTTCGTTGTCTCTAACTTGAATTTAAAGAAAATGGTTGAAATAAATAAAGGTGAAATACCTGTCAAAAAGTTCACCTCCTTCAGCGTATTCAAGAATCATGTGGAGACTTGTTTTTGTTTCAAACACTTCTTTCATACAAACCTGCAAATGAAAAATTTGATACATTTTACTTTTACTCTGGTTTCATAAAAATATGAAATTTATGTGAGATATGATATATTTCCACAATCAAACATAACACTGCAGCCCACACAAACCGTGAACGCCACAGACTCAAGTTACATAATGTTCTCACTTTATTTCAAATACTTCTTTTACACAAACCTGCAATAAAGAACTTTGACTCCAGTTTCATAAAAAAGAAAGTATCAGAGTATAAGGCTTTTCCAGCATCTTGGGATTTCAATTGAAGGGTTGGAATTTTGCTGCTTGTCGGGTTAGTCTGGAGTATATACGTCTAGGGAGAAAAAGTGCTATCAAGTTCATTAGAGTAATTTTAAAAGAGGCACAGGGATACAGCATTGCAACGATGGGACAGAGATTGGAGCTTAGCTGATAGTGTGGGGCCTATTAGATTTGAAACTTTTCTTTTAGACTCTGTTTAAGAGTGAGAGAAGTTGAGAAGAATAAGTAGATCCCACAGTTGACTACTGTGATTTGCATGATATTAATAGACGTTCTCCTAAATATTGTGTTGGCCCAAGTGGCAGAATACTCCAAGTGCATGCAAGTGAATCCTGAGTTCAGATGTCTTCGACCAATAGTTAAGTAGGCTTTAAAACATAATAGCACCCAACTAGTATGCTTTCTATTATTCATTCACCTCAAACAGGGCACAGTGCCACATGGCCATAAAGGGCTACTATTTGGGATAAAATCTGCAGGGATACTATGTAGGGAGCTGAGCTAAGCAGCAAGATGTCTGTTTACATTATACTTGAACTTCTGCATGTCAGTAAAGTCAGGAAAGCAAGGAGTGGAGAGGGAATTCCAGAGTCTAGCAGTTCAGGGAAAGAAACTATTTGAGTAGAAACCTTTCCAGTATCTTGGTTGGTGTCCTTGCTGCTTCGGTTGCTTGGAAACCTAAATAGAAACTATCAGTCAAGAATCCGTTCTTCACAATCAGCCTGACAGGTACGGGGTCAGGAACTAGCCCGGTACATGTCGGCCTGAGGTATGCCACCTGGTATACCCTCTCAGGCCTAGCCACCTGGCTTTTGGGTAGGGCAGTTTATTGCTTGTTGCCTGAGGCGCGCCTACTGGGGAATGCTGACGGAGATGCCCAGGCAATTTTTGCTAAGCCAGAATGTCCCTTCTTTTAAAGGCGCTAGCTTGAGATCCCTACCTTCCAACCTTGTGTCACATCTTGCTGAGGTGGGCAGCAAGTCAATATCTAGGGATCTCTACAATGAAAGTGTATTTACATTGAGGGGGTACAAATGCTATGACTTCATCAGAACACATTCCATTAAAATACTCTGCATAGCATCTATATGATAATGTCCTTGCTTCTACGGTAGTAGAACTGTTATCATGGATCACGCTTTATTTGGAATCATAGATTAACCCAGACAGAAGATGGTCATCACTTAGCAGGCAATCACCTGCTAGCCCTGTGAACGTTGGGCTCTTTTAGGAAGGGGGTAAATTTGATACAATGAGAGGGGAGAATCTCCCCCTCCTAAGGTAACAGAGAGGATGAGTTTGAAAAAACCGGGTAATGCCGGATTGCCTTTATGAATTTTCGACACATTATAACCAGCTGCATTTTGTAGCCAAAAGATTCCATTTTGCTAGTCATGTCTTTAAAAAACAGAACTTAAAAATTTCAAACACCAAACTAAAACTCCCTGAACTTGAAAATTGAACAAAAACGCAAAAACACTTTAAGTAGAAGTTTTCCTACACAAACGCAACATTGTAATTTTGACTCAGAAAATTTCATTTTTATACAAAAAAGGACACCAATCGAATTATTTTGCGTGCTTGAAAATGACCCCTGCTCCTTAATAGTACAACTCTGATGACCAATGCTGATCGATTACCTTTTGACAACGGAAGGTGATTGGTAATTTAATGGAATGGGACCCTTTGACATCTGCAGTCTTCATCACAGCAGCAACCTTTTTGTGAGCAGGTACCAAGTGACCACCCGGAACCGAGGAATAGTCAAAGTCAAGGACGTTACCAGAAGGAGTAAGCCCTGTGAATATTAGACTAAGGAGTTTGAACTTGTAAAAGGTGCTGTTAGTATTATATAGAGCACTGCTGGAGGATGTCAAGTAACATTGGCGATTATTATTATGATTGTTGTTGATGTTTGGAAAATAGAATGTTCGAGACGAATTAATTATTTTATATTTATGTTAGAAATATATTGGGAATACTAGCGTGGAATGTTAGAACAAACAGGAATGTTAGCTAAATAAACAAAACATGTGACTAAAATGGATCAGCTGATTTGTTTCCTTGGTTACGTGAGTTGATGACGTAATAAGAAATGCACCTAGAGTTTTAGAGTGAAATTAGTCAGAGTTAGACAAGTTAGCATGAAAGATATCGTCTTCACTTTTGAAAGTTGGAAGAAATGCAACCTTAGCATGATGTAGAACTTACAACATTTTGCAGCTCCGATGGGAATAAAGTTTATATAAACTGAACTTGGTATTTGACGTTGCTTTGAAGAAAGAGATTTGTTTTAGGATTGCAAGAAACAGACCAGAACAATTAGAGACCTATTTGTCCCTGTGAAAAAGGTATGTTTTTCCTTTGTCTGGACCAAGTAGACAAAAATGTTTATTCAAAGACTGTACCACGTATGTTTGTGTGTTATGATGAGAACAGAGTCATATGTGAAACACGCATGGATACATAAAACTAGAGGAACATTTTAAACACTAGACATTCACATACTATATATATTACACGTTTATATGCACCCACCCTCGCTATACCAAGTTAAATCTTTTAACATATAAAATTATCTTGCTAGATTTTTACACCAAAAATGGAAATCCATTTAAGATATTGATACTTGATTCGAACTAGCCTATTTTTCGTTTTTTTTTTCTTTCCACTATTTTTTTTTACTCTTGTTACTTCAAACAACGCCTCTTGCCACTTGGATGATGTCTACAAAAGACAATTTAAGGAAATGAGAAAGATGTCTGTTTACATTTCATTTAAATTTCTGTGAAAGCTATTAAAGTAGAAGATTTTTTACATTTAACGACTTCTACAGTGAAAGGGTGGAATTTTGCTACTAAACAGCTTTGTACGTCGAGGGGGTACAAGTGCAGTAAGTTCATCGAAGCACATTTCAATAAAATACTTGTAAAAGAGGCACAGATATGCCACATTGTAGCGATGGAACAGAGATTAAAGCTTTTTTTTTAACCCTGTCTAAAAACAAGAGATGCACTAACCAAGATGTAGCAACAATACTCCATGCATGGACGAATTGTGTCTTAGTAGAGGTACAGGATACTCTCAGATGTGAATAATTTTCTAGCACGATATAGGGAACCAACTTATTGGCACAAGTTTATTTTATTTTGCTTTACTTTTTTCTATAAAAATTATTCTGACTAAGACAATTGTTTGAGTGAAACACGTTACTTTTCTTAGTAAATATTGGTCTACATTAAAAGGGGGGGGGTAATCATGTAATGAGTTATTTCCCTTAACTTCTGCAATAAATAATTATCCAAGAACACATTCTATTTTTAAACATTAAAGCTTAGTTTCTATATTGAACACACATTATTATAATTTATATAATCTGATTATAAAATAAAATTCACAAAAATTAATTTGTTTCTTTCATAAACAAATCTGTCTTTTTTTGCTCTTGCACCCGAGTAACGCCAGGTAGGTACAACTAGTAAATAATAAAAACTTGTGACAACCCTGGTTAAGAGTATGCTAAAATTAAATTAACAGAAAACAGGACTACCCGGTATTTCCTAGGAATAAATAAGTACTCCTGCGTACTCCTGTTGCAACCTGAATCCTGTACATGGCCATCTTTTTCTTTTTTTTATGGAAAGTGTTTAGAATTTCTGGAGCAGTAAAATGATCCAATCATCTCCTCAGCAACCTTAACAACAGATTCGGTATAAGTCTTTCATTTTAACTCTGGGTTGAAAGTCAGTCCTAGAAATTTATTAAAACAAGAAGCTTTCTAAAGAAGAGAACCATTCATTTCAAGTAGAGTAAGACAACTATCTGAGCATTGATGGTGAAAAGAAGGTCGCTTTGTTTTAGGTGTTAAAAGTAACAAGCCACCTTTTCTTCATCCAGGTCAAAAGAGAGAAGACGATCAGTAACATTTTGATTATCAACACTCTTCGAAGTTCTGCCATAAACAGTTGTGGCTTCATAGTTGTCAATAAATGACATTCACTTTCCTTATTTTGTCCTTGAGTCCTCACATTCCATGAGCGATGTTTTTGACAAATGGGGAAAAACTGCTGTTTTATGGGCCAGAATCTATTTTATCTAACACTTATTTTTTGGCAAGTTTTTGACCTTGAAGTGGTATTTTTTTAGCTCCTTACATCAAGTGGCTTCATGCCTTGCCTGGAGCGATTTCTATTAAAAAAAATTATCCCAAAAGTTGATTTTAAATTAATGAAAATCAAAAAAAGAGATTCGATCCATTTGGTATACCGATGTTGATATTATGTGCTTCAAACTTCTGTTTATCAGCAACTATGATGGTGGCTAAGTGGTTAACAGACTGGCAAGCTAGGTGTGTCAAGTTTGAATCCAATTCGTTCCACAGAAAAACTTTCTCTTGGGATGTTGGCAATCTTCACGTGTTCCCTTCTTGTAAGTACCTGATGTCTTTATAGAAAAATTCTAACTAGAAAGATATCAGGGAACCGAATGCCAACAATAACCATCTTATTCATAGAAAGATGAATAAATGATGCTCAAAAACAACAAGAACTATTTTATAGACCTATCTAAAAGAAAAAATTTGATGGTTGAGAAAAGATTGTCAGATAGTCCATAGTGCAAGACCCTATCAAAGGCCTTTGATGTGTGAAGAGTTATTTCTCTAGAAACAAAGCCAATATTGAGAGATTCAGCGGTCCTGTGCAATATTGCAATCAGGATGTCAGCAGTTGATCTTGCAGGACGAAATCCATATTGCTTGTCACTAAGTAGCACTTGTTGGGGTAATTTACAGCTTCTATATCCTTATGTATAATAGGTTAAAGAGTAAAGAATATTTTATGGAGATAAATTCTTACCACATTTTCGTGATTAAGGTCAAGTAATAATTTTATTTCAGCTGTGAACACACGACTTTGAGGCTGGAATGAGAAAAGACATTGTGTATAGGACAAACACCTCGAAACAAAAACGAAGTAGAAAAGAAAGGAGAAACGTTAGAAAATGATACAGAAATAATATTAAACTTTTTTTAAGAAAAAAAATGTTTGTATTGGGGTGGGGTTGAGATGAGGCTTCATCTTTTGTGGACTGTTATCCTCATCTTTATAGTTGTTGTTGTTTCGGCCAACTCATTATCTGTCCTTCTTTCGGTGATTAACCACGACCAGATAGAAATGCTGAGTCTTGTAACCATATCCTCAATAATTACTGCCTTCCATAGTTGTTGCCTCAACACGTTTTGGCCAACTAATCCTCTGGCCTTCTCGAGTTCCAGGTGAGTATTGTCTGAAGATAGTGGTGTCAATCCTACCCAAGCAGGCCAGAGGATAAGTTGGTCGAAACGTGGTAAAAAAACAATAACTATGAAGATAAGGGGAACAGGTGACGAAAGAATGAATGCACACACAAAAAAAAAAAAAATCGCTGTTTAAAAGATTAAATCGGATAAAAAAACAGCGATTTAACTGAGTAAAATAACAGAACTGCAAAAGTTAAAGATTAATTGCGCATATGTAAAGAGGAAAGCAAGAGTGGGTGTTAGGGTTAAGGTTAGGGTTAGGGTTAGGGTTAGGACTGAATAAAATTATAGCAGTGTTCAACTATAGAAGGTTAAAATGTATTGGGAATAAATAATGGGAGAAGTAGGAAATGGTATTGTAACTGTTGATGTTAAAATCAAAACCGGAAAAAGGAAAAGCGGAAAGCCAGCAATCACATACGTGGACCACTGGACCAGTTAATAAATTACGTTGGTTTGTTGATGGAAGAAATAAAGAATATGGAAGATCACAATGACATTTGATTGAGCTGAGAATAACTGTTGTGAGCTTGAATTGTTGATGATGAACAAAACAACACAATGGTATATTTACAAGAATGTGTATTTACAAAAGTACAAAAATTGTAGGTATTCCCACCACATGAAGATGTGACACAAGGTTGGAAGGTGGAGAGAATCAAGTAATCACCCCTAAGGGAAGGGAACTCTGACCTTTTAAAAATTACCTGGACAGCCTGGTCGGCATTCCTCAATAGGGACGCCTCAGGCAGTGAGCTTCACCTGAAAGATGAGCGGCTATTCTCTACTTAAAAAAGTTGTGTTGAGAATTCATTCTCGACTGGCGGGAAGATAACCTACTCAAGCTGTGCCAGCAGAAAATCTGCATCCGATACTGTGGCTATGGCTGCCACCAATGCCACAACACTTCATCATAACTTTATTCATAGACCAACATCACACAATAACAATAACTAACTAATAATTAGTGTTGGGACGTTTAATCAGAATCGGAATTGGAAATCCAAAAAATTGAAACTTTTCAGAGTATCAAAATTGGTATCAGAATCGGAAAAAAAATGTGCCTATTTTCCGATGCTAAAAACGATTCTTTTAATTATCTTTTTTATTTGATTTTGTTTAAAGCATTATCTTCCGTTGCTGGTAGAAAAAAAAATAATAAATATTTATTTATTTTAAACTACCAGGAAAACTAAAATCAATAGTTTTTTTTATGTTTGAGAAAATATCTGCACATTTAACACATGTTTTTACGGTAATTGGGAAAAATAACAACTCTATAGTTAAATTTTTAGAGATTTGTAAAGAATCGGAATCACAATCGGTAATTGCATTGGAATCGGGAATTTAGTATGGAATCAGTAATTGTATTGGAATCAGGAAAAGTATTGGAATCATCCCATCAGTACTAATAATATTCAATATACACGATGTAAAAATAATAAAAGCACTGGCCAAATGTAAAAGTTTCAGATTTATTGGGCATTTGTGGAGGATTTTACTGAGTAAAAAAATAGCAGTGTTCAAATGTAGAAGGTTAAAATGTATTGGGAATAAATGAAAGGGGAAGTAGGCGTTGGTATGCC
Organism: Euprymna scolopes; assembly: GCF_053919585.1. Taxonomy (NCBI): domain Eukaryota; kingdom Metazoa; phylum Mollusca; class Cephalopoda; order Sepiida; family Sepiolidae; genus Euprymna; species Euprymna scolopes. The sequence continues at coordinate 175,920,399 of NC_136485.1, read as the reverse complement.
ACCTGCTGATGTGGGAACGAAAATTGAGAAAAAGCAAAAGAGAAAAGCTTGCAATCACATATGTGCATTGATTAAGCAATCACACCATTTTGTTGACGTAATAACTATAGAATACAATGGAAGACCACGGAATATAAATGGGTTTATTCAATGATGTCTGAAAGAAGAAATAAAGAATATGGAGGATTCACCCAAGCAAGCTCAAAATATCTGTATTACTAATACCATTCAATATAAATAGTGTAGAAATACAATTGAAATCATCTGTTTTAATTTGTATATTATAATAGTTTCATACAGATACTGGACCAAATATTGAGATCGGAATTTATGGATTTAACCTGAATAAAGACATATATTCCGACGTTTATTGAGCTAAACGTTTTGGTTTCGATTCTAGCTGATGGCATTCAAATTATATTTTTTATAACTTGAAGTCATCACTATATATTGGATAATAATCAATTGATAATTAGCTCATTAATAATAAATATGAAATCTGCATGAATTAAAATATAATATTTATACATATTTTACGAGCGGGCAACGCCAGGTGGCCTGCTAGTATAGACATAAGTTATAACATGAACAATAACAAATAAGGAATTTAATTCAAGGGTTGGCAACCACAAACGGATTATGACATGACTATATCTATATGCTTACCTACCAAGAGCAGCTTCAAAGACAAAATCTGTTCTCATTTGAGCAGCAGAGAATGCAAGGGGGCCTGATTTGTGCATAAAACATCATTGTTTAAATCCATCTTTCAAAGAGTTTTTGTCTAACATCCAAACATGTTCTATCGTTAATGTCGACTTAACAGAGAAAGGCAGCATTCATATTAGTGCTCTGTGAAATTCCTTTTTGTTAGAGGAGGTTGTGAGGATGTCTACCTGTTATATTTCCGTTAAAGTAAAAGTTTCTATGGCACGTGATTTTGCACACGTTCCTTTTTAAAAAAAGGGCTGAGTTTTCTTCTTCAACATTTCGTTACTAACAGTTCTTGCGTTTACTGCTGCTACCTGCTATTTGCTCTTACGTTTAATATTTGCTCTTACGTTTATTATTGGCTGTGAAATTAGTTCGGTACTAAAGAGGTTTTGGTCTGTCTTCTGTTCTACGATAAAACACCACACTACCATATTCAGGTTCAAAATTGTCTCGGACAAACATTCGGATTGTATATAGGTGTAAATATCTTCTGCCTTTTTACATGGTTTATAGCACTTAAAATTATTTACACTACAAAAAAGCAAATAACAAACAAGGGCGATAACTCCTAATCAAAATGGAAAACTGTGCAACGTTAATTTCATTTCAGGAATGTAACAGCAAACATTAAATAAAAAAACAAAAAAAAGCCTGAGATATAATGGGGAGGCAAATAGTAGCTATTTAATCAAATGACTCTTCCAAAAACTAAAATGCAGGAATTTTCATCTGCTGTCCTGGTGGTTCAAGGCGTTTTCACGAAAAGTGGCAATGGAAAAGCATTCATGAAGCCAAGTCTGGTGTGGCTCTTCTTTCACACAGTTACATCCGTGGCCTTTGTGCATGACATAGTCGATCTTATGTCGCTTACGATGAGAGTACAGGTCCTACTCATTACAGTTCAGCATTTCTATTACAATGTCATGTAAGAATTGATGAGAAAATTTCATCTGAACAAAGATTCACATTTGAAACATGTTTCTGTTCAGAAGTCAATCAAGCAATTAAGTTTTGTTTTTTACAAGAATAAAACAAATCATCTATTATTTTTATTATGATTAAAATATCTAATATTTAAATGAGTCATTATTTACCAAAGTTAAAACGTAGTTTAAAGATAAAGGTTAATGTGATTGTTAGTTGCACGATGACAAATACAATGGTTGATAAAGACGGTTTCTCATTTGAGAATTTTTTTTTTTTTTACATAGGTATCCCCACTTATCAAGGCCAAGAGGCCACTCGAGGATAAGGGTTAAAGAGTGTAAAGTAGAAATTGGACAATATAGTAATCGTTAATAATGGAAATTCGGTAAATTTGTTAACTTATATGGAAAAACTTGTTTACGTTAGACTTGAAGACAACCATATTGTAGTCAGCTAGAAAGCAGGAAAACGGAAGATAATTCCACAGGTGTGCAGTTCTAAGAAAGAAGCTTTTTTCATGGAATCTATGTTTAGGTTTAGGCACAGATAAAGAGTGGGGAAATTAGTGATAGTGTTTTCTGCTAGACGGGTGTTTCTTGTGAAAGTCTGGCGAGGGGGGGGCATAGATTGGAGCTCAGCACTTGCCATGAAAATAACGATAGAGCAGAGACAGACTTGCAACATCTCTCCTGTGAGAAAGAGGTTGCAAGGAAGAGAAAAGGACATCCCCTACGAGGCTACAAAGTCTATTTTGAACTCTATCAAGGCAGGATAAGTCCTTTCTAGCAGCTCCTGCCCAGATGTGGCAACATGGCAACAGCACTCCACCCCTGGACGTACCTGGCTCTTATATAGATAGAGAATTGCATCAGCAGTTAGATATCTACTGGATCGATAGAAGGATCCCACCATTTTTCCAGTGGCCTTGGCAACGGATTTAATGTATGTGTTGCATTTAAGATCAGGAGTAAAGGTCAAGCCCAGAAGCTTGTCAAAACATGAGACCTCACCAAGACGAGAGCCATTCATTTCAATTAATGCCAGATGGAGATCAGAGCATTGATGGTGTAAAAATAAAAGCTTTGTTTTAGATGCATTAAAAGTAACAAGTCACCTCTTTCCCCATTGTACCACTTACTCAAGATCGGAGGAGAGAGAATCAGAGAACTTAGTCGTTTACGGTCTTAGATGTGCTACCATAGATAGTAGTGTCATCAGCATAAATGTCTACAAATGATGTAAGGACATGATTTGGAAGATCATTAATGTAGATCAGGAAGCGAGTTAGGCCTAGGATGGACCCCTGAGGGACTCCAGCATTAATACTAAGAGCTTCTGATTTCTACCCATCAACCACTACTTTTATGAACCTATCAGAGAGAAATCATTTAATAATTCAGAAGACATTTCCAGCTATACCGTAGCTGGAGATCTTGTGAAGTAAATCTTTATGCTATACTCTATCAAAGGCCTTTGATATGTCAAGGGCAATTGCCCTAGAAAGGTAGACTTTGTTGAGAGATTTGCTAATCATATGAGATATAACTGTAAGCACATCTGCTGTAGATCTAGCAGAATGGAAACCATATTGCGTGTCACTAAGGAGGTTATTTTTGCCGAGATGGTTGATTATTTCTCTATTTAACACAGATTCCAGCAACTTACTCATGATGCACAGGAGACTTATTGGCCTGTACTGAGAAGAAGATGAGCAATCACTTGAATTCTAAAATACTGATGAGATTTTCCAGGGTGACGGAAAGCAATTCTCCTTAAGACAACGTTTAAACAGTTTTGTAAGGATGGGCGCTAGTTCTGGTTGAAGTCTTTTGAGTACTATAATTAGAATACCATCAGGGCTGATTGCTTTACTGGAGTCAAGGTTTTTGATTAGCTTGGCAACATCACGTACAGATATTTGTATATCACATAGCATGTTTTCTGATACAGGAGGAAATATTGGGGGTTGGCGGCCTTGGTTACAAAGGGTAGAATTAGCTGCAAAGTTCTTGGCAAAGTGTTTGGCTTTGTCTGATGCTGATGAGATGACCTCAGGTCCATTTATGAGAGTTAGGACCCTGTTTGCTATTTGCCAAAACTGGTGGGAACCAAGCCGTTGTTCAGCTACTTTGCACTTGACGGACTGAGCATACAACTCTCTTGCGTTCTTTATTACTTTTTACAGTGGTTGCTGGCAGTCCCAAAGGCGGCTTTAGTTTCAGTACATCTATTACATTGGAAGCAGTGGAAAAAGTGATTTCTGTGCGCAATGGCAGCAGCACATTCTGAAGAGAGCCATGGCTGGCTGTTAGGTTTTTGCTGGAATCTTTTTGATTGTATGAAACGGTCTATACCTACAATTAATCATTCTGTCAGGTCTGGTACTATAGAGGACACATCCTTTTTAAACATGGAATGCAGAGGTAGATCTGATATAAAAGTACGGAAGCTATCCCAGTCAGCCATAGTGTATCCATATACTGTACGATGGCGAGGTACATCTGAGGACTTATTACATTTCATTTTTATCTTAACTGATACAATAGAGTGGTCGGAAGATCCAAGTGGAAACAGAATGGAAGCTGAACACAGTTCAGGGCAAGTTGTGAGAAAAAGGTCTAGAAGACTTGCATACTGGCTGTCAGTGCATCTGCTACTAGTCTCTCGCTCCTTGACAAGGTTCAAAAGAGAGTCGCAAACCTGATAGGCCCTGAACTGGCATCTAAGCTTCAGCCTCTGTCCCATCGACGAAATGTTGCATCCCTCTGCCTTTTCTACAAGTATTTTAGTGGTGAATGCTCTGACGAACTGCAATCACTTGTGCCCCCACGACGTGTGCACCCTCGACAAACCCGACAGGCTGCTAAATCCCACCCCCCACACTGTAGAGATCCCTAGATGTAAAAGATCTTTTTACTCCAATAGTTTCTTCCTCAGAACAGCTAGACTTTGGAATTCCATTCCAGGTCCCTGCTTCCCCAACAGTACTGACGTGCAGAAGTTCAAGTGTAACGTGAACCGACACCTTGCTGCCCAAATCCCTACATAGTACCCCAGCAGTTGTTGCCCCTGATAGTAGCCCCCTACACCAAAGTGGCAATTTGCCTTGTTTGGGGTGAAAATGTAATAAAAAAATAAAAAAAGTATCAGGCAGACGAATGGGTTTGTGAACAATCTGAATGAGGTCATAAGCAATGGAGAAATCATGACAGAACCTCCCCTCATCATTTGTCTTGTTTGAGTGGGCTAACCATTACACATTGTGAACATTAAAGTCTCCACAGACATGAATATTAGCTGAAGGATAAGCAGATAGGACGTGGTCAATTTTCTCAGATATGCTTTTAAAGATAGTAACTCCACTGTTGTGGGGGTGATAGAGAGCAAATATAAATGCAGTAGTTTGAGCTAGTGCAACCCGGAATGACATATAGGGTAAGTTAGGATCTTCTCTGGAGATGTCCCTACCACATGGAAAGCCATCTTTTATATAGGCACATATTCCATGCCCATGGCAATCTTGGAGGGGGGGGTCAGATTTGGAAGTTAAATTGAGTTGTAATTCCATGTTGCTCTTGCCAGCACCCTCAAAATGCAAATCCAGACGGTTCAATGCTTGAGAGCACAGGCTTGGTTTCATAATGAGGCGTTGAGTGAAGCTGATGGTGACTACATTGAATAGACGTCAGCTCTACACATAATCAAGCTACCTGAATTGATTTTTTCAATAAAAGTGTTAAAATAAAGCTGTGGCGTTGCTTTCTTTAGGGCAACAAAATTATCATTCTATCCTGTATATTGTATCAAATTTAAATAAGATTATAAAAGATTTAACATAATTTGATTACAAGTAGAGAGGTGACAACTTGGATATGTCAAGTTTGAATCCATTTTATTCTATAGTACTTTCACTTTCACTTTCATTTTCATTTGAGGATATTGGCAACATTCATCTGGTTATGATGGTAAATTCAAGATTATTCTGGAAAACCAATGCCAACAACAAAAGCACCCTTAGTCATATAAAGTTACTTTTATTTATGTAAAAGGGAGCATCCCAAACGTAATGCCTCCTATTTTTTATTCCGCTTGAATGGATCAGAGGGGATTGCAAATTGCATAATTATAATGACTGAACTTATGCATTCATGACCTGAAAGTATAATCTCTCTGTTGCATATATTGACGGTGTGAGACTCTAAGAAGTGATCCCTGTCATGGACATGCATCATAGGCACAAATGAATTCCTGGCAAAGTGCATTGAGAATGGTGGTGACTATGTAGACAAATGAATTCAGGAGCACATTTTAATAGTACCACTCCTGTCTTCATAGCTCTTGAAATTTTTGAGTTAAAAATAGAAGGTTTTAATTCTGGAACAACCCTTGTATGATGCTCTGGATGTCCATGCACAGACATCGTTCATTGTTGGCAAAAGTGGATTGAGAATGGTGGTGACTATGTAGAAAAATAAATTATGGGACACAATAAGTCACTCGTTTTAATGGTACTGCTTCCGTCTTTGTAGCTCTTCAACTTTTCAAGGAGGCTTTACTTTTAGAATGACTCTTGTTTACCATATTTCTCTTAGTCTGTTTGTCTGTATGTTTATCTGTCTGTCCACTTTTCTCGGAAACTACTGGACGATCTGACTGAAATTTTGTATAGATATTTGTTATAAGTATTATGGTATCTGTTCGAAACACAAATAGGAATCAATAGGGATTAAAAGGGATTAGTCACCACAATACCACATTCACTCTAGAAGTTTAGCAAAAAGAATTTATTTATTCTAAATCAACAGGCTATATTTTTTGCTTATTATTAACAGACTAAAATGTTGGATTATTAATAATTAATAATCTACCAATCATGACGCATCGTTCAGATTTAGTTAATCTGGTGCAATATTATTACTTTTTGCGTTTTTTTTTTTTGCATTTCCATACACCAAACATGGATATAAATATCACTAAAACATTCGCTGGGTTATAAGTTTCATTTCGGTACCTTACTTACCTGGGTGGATTGCCTGTAGGCTGAGATAAACCGTATCACACACACACGCACACACACACACACACACACACACAGATATTAGGAAAATTTATAATAAGATATAGTTTTTTTTTTACTATGGTTCCAGAAGAGCATTGTCTGAAGATAGCGGTTTCAATCCTACCCAAAACAGGCCAGAGGATTAGTTGGCTAAAAAACGTGGTGAAACAACAACTATGGAAGGCAGTAATTACTGGTGATACAGTTACAAGACTCAGCATTCTTACCGGGTCGCGGTTAACCATCTGAAGAAGGTCAGAGGATGAGTTGGCCAAAATGTGATGAAACAATAATAACTACGAAGATGAAAATAACAGTCCACAAATAAATAAATAAACAAAAACAAGAAATAAGGACATTTCTAAATTTTTGAGATGAGGATAAATTATTCATATTATTTGGATGCATTGGGCTACTGTTCTCATCTTGAGTTTGATTTTCACAACGTTTCAGTTGATGTAACCTCCAATCTTCCTCAGGTGTATCTTGTCGAACTTGGGAATGTTTTTGTTGAATTTGGGAATTTGGACGCAACAAAAGCATGCTACCCCCATGACGTAAATAAAAGGTTCCGCTCAAAATACCGTCCAAATTCCAGAGTTCGACAGAAACATTCCAAAGTTCGACAAGATACACCTGAAGAAGGTTGGAGGTTACATCGACCAAAACGTTGTGAAAATCACATTCATGATGAGATCAGCAGTTCAAAGAATACAAATAATAATGAAGAAATAATGAGAAAAAATAATGGCTTACTCTTTTTGCAATTTTTTTCACGGCCCATTTTTTCTGTGTTTCTTTGTTTGTGCAGCAATAGACGATGGCACTGGCTCCTCTAACAAACAGGAAAAAACGGAATCAAAAAAGCTCAAATAATTATTCCAATTTGAAAGAAAAGAAGATACAACTTGCAAAATTTAGAAATATAAAGTTACCTTGTTGAATTTTCAAAATCAGACTGAGTTAATATTTAAGCTGACATATCGAACATTAACTCTGGCTATCCAATTGTTATTTGTTATTGTTGTACCATGTTATTGGCATTATATTAACATAGTGTAATCTGTTTTAAAAATGAAAGCATCTAAGTAACATTTTTAAATGATCACTTAAAATTAAAAATAAGCAAGGGGGATAACTCATATTTAATTAAAGAATATAATAGGAGTTATCCATGTGATAAATAAAATAAAATTTATTTTTGTGTGAGTGTGTGTGTGTGCGCATGCATGTGTGTGTGTGTGTGTGTGTGTGTGTGTGTGTGTGTGTGTGTGTGTGTGTGTGTGTGTGTGTGTGTGTGAGTTTATAAACGTATCAAAAAATAAACATTTAAATGACTTTACTGCATCTCAGGCAAAGTCAGGGAAGTACAGTTTCAAATGAAGATCAGTAAGAAATATATCAGGTTATTCCATAAGTTCTTTTTATTATTTTTTTATTTACCACAAACAAGGCACGTTGGCACTCAGGCGTAATGGGCTGCTGTAAATTAGGGGCAACATTCATGAGAGAATTATAAGTGGGGGGTTGTGCAGCAAGATGTTTGCTTACATTACATTTTTTTTATCCAGATTTTAATTCGCTGAATATTGCTTTATTATATTTACTAGCAGTTCAGCTCAGCTTTACTCGGTTCTATGTACTGTTCATAATTTTATGTGCATATCTACATATATTAATAAGTGTGCATATGTACCATAATGCCTTTCTATATAATAGTACTGTACTTGCAATAACCCTTATCCCTGAGTGCCTTCCGGGTCTTGATAAGTGGTGACCACCGTGTAAAAAAAAAAAAAATAGGCTTTCTTAAATTTTTATTAACTTTGACCCAAATTTTGACCTGGTAACATTTATTGTTTTGGGCTCAAATCAAATCAAAATGTTTGACTCATGTCCAACTAACCTACATCTAAAATTTCAAGTGTTTAGACACAAAATTGGCTGAAGAGTTTGGTAGAGATTGCAAAGATCAACTCTGACCTCTTGGCAGCAAATGTTTGGGCAAAAACTGATTAAAAAGTTTGCTGGATGTTTGAATACCCTTTATGTAAAATTTCAAATATTTAGATCCAAAATTGGCTTAATAGTTTGTTCGAGATCGCAAAGGTCAAATCTTTTGAACTATGACCCCTTGACAGCCAATATTTTAGCCAAACACCGATTAAAAAGCTTGGCTTATGTCTGAATACACTTTATGTAAAATTTCAAATATTTAGACCCAAAATTGGCTTAATAGTTTGTTAGAGATCGCAAAGGTCAAATCTTTTGAACTATGACCCCTTGACAGCCAATATTTTAGCCAAACACCGATTAAAAAGCTTGGCTTATGTCTGAATACACTTTATGTAAAATTTCGAATGTTTAGACCAAAAATTAGCTGAGTAATTTCGTAGAGACTGCAGAAGTAAATTTTTTTTTAAATTTGACCTCAATTTTGAGCTATTAGCATTTATTGTTTTGGGCTCAAATCAAATTATAAAGTTAGATCCATGTTCAAGTAATCTATATCTAAAAATTCAATTGTTTAGACTCAAAATTGGCGGATGAGTTTGGTAGTTCTTAAAGGTCAAATCGTTGAACTTTGACCCTTAACAGCAAAATTTTGGGCAAACCCAATTAAAAAGATTTTCCCAAATCTCAATACCTCGTACTCAGTACCTGTCAAATCTCGAGTCTGTAGACCAAAAATTGACAGATTTATTTGGTAGGGAAATGTACACAAACAGACAAACACACACACACGGAGACATTTTCACTTTTATAGATATCCTAGCATGGGTGCCCGGCGTTGCCCAGGTGTTTGGAGATGTGTGTTGAGCAAAAAAAAAAAAAAGTGGTAGTAGGAAGGCAGGCTCGAACTCGTACTGTGAAGGAGGAAAAGAACGGGAAAAAAACGTGACGTCTTTGCTGTTATGACCACCGCCAAACCGGAAGTGACGTAGGTTTAAATTAAGACTAGACAATCGAAAAGACGGGATGACTTTCGAAAATATCAGCGAAAAAGCGACCCCTTCCTGTAGAAAAATGCCCAGTTGAGGGTGAAAGAAATTAATGTTTTTAGCCAATTTTTCGATATTTGTCATCTGAAGGGTCAAGCTTCAAAACGATACTGATCTTGTGAAAATCCGTCGCCTCAGTCGAAAGTTTTAGGCAGACATGCAAACATACATACATACATTTATATATTGGTAGCTCAATTTTTCACCCCAAATCCAAGTAATGTACATCTAAAACTTCAAGTGTTTAGACTCAAAATTGGCCGAGGAGTTTGGTAGAGTCTGCAAAGATCACCTTTGTAAACTTTGACCTCTTGCCAGCCAAATTTTCGCTCAAAAACTGAGTAAAAAGTTTGCTGCATGTCTGAATACCCTTTATGTAAAATTTCAAATATTTAGACACAAAATTGGTTTAATAGTTTGCTTGAGACCGCAAAGGTCAAATCTTTTTAACTTTGACCCCTTGGAAGGCAAATTTTCAGCGAAAAGAAAAACGATTAAAAAGCTTGGCTTATGTAAAATTTCAAATGTTTAGACCAAAAATTGGGTGAGTAATTTCATAGAGACCACAGCAGTCATTTTTTAAAAAAACCTTTGACCCCAATTATGGCACTTTAACATTTATTGTTTTGGGTTTAAATCAAATTATAATGTTAGATACATATCCAAATAACCTATATCTAAAATTTTAAGTGGTTAGACCCAAAATTGGCAGAAGAGTTTGGTAGAGTTCTCAAAGGTCAAATCGTTTAACTTTAACCCCTTAACAGTCAAATTTTTGACCGGAAACCAATTAAAAAGATTTTCCCAAATCTCAATACCTCATATGTCAAATCTCGAGTCTGTAGACTGAAAATTGACAGAGTTATTTGGTAGAGAAATGTACACAGACAGACAGCAGACAGTTTCACTTTTATATATATATTTGAACATCGTTTGCTTATTCTTTATTTTGCTGTTTTCGTTGGGTTTTCTTTTTTTATATAATATTGAAATAGGGTTATTACGTTCGCTTATTCTTTATTTTCCATTTTGTTTTGATTTACCTCCCCAAACTCACCACACCGGGGCAATGCCGGGTACCCCCGCCAAAATCGCTGGGAAAATGGTGGGATCCTTCTACCGCTCCAGAGGATATCTCACTAATGATGCAATTCTCTGTCTATATAAGAGCCAAGTATGTCCAAGGATGGAGTACTTCTGCCACATCTGGGCAGGAGCTGCTAAAAACAGCCTATCCTGCCTTGACAGTACAAAATAGACTTTGTGGCTTAGTGGGGGATGCCCTTTTCTCTTCCCTGCAACCTCTTTCCTACAGAAGAGACGTAGAGAGCCTGTCTTTGTTCTATCGTTATTTCCATGGCAAGTGCTCGTCTGAGCTCCATTCTGATCCCCCCTCGTCAATCTTTTTCAAAAAACACCCGACTAGCTGAAACCACAGTCAATAATTTTCCCCGCTCCTTATCTGTGCCTAAATCAAAATGTAGATTCCATGAACAAAGATTCTTTCTTAGAACTGCACGCCTCCACTTGCCTGTTTCCCTCACGACTTCAACCTGGATGTCTTCAAGTCTAACACAAACAAATTCCTGATGAACCTCCCCCCCTAAGTAATGACACCTTATCAATTCTCCAATACTATTGCTACACTATCCCATTGATTACTGTACACACAATAACCCTTATCCCCGAGTGGCCATTGGGCCTTGATAAGTGGTGAACTCCATGTAAAAAAAAAAATAAAAAATAACAAAAGGTAAATCTGTTTCGTCAATAATTTAGGTAAATGTTTGGTCTGTGTTAAAAAATATTTTCAGTCAATTTCATCGATTTAAGTGTTTAGTATTGCTCAGTATTATAGTGTTTTTCAATAAATAAAGAAAGATGAAGAAGTTTTTACTCCTTACCTTGAATGTACTCTTACTCTACCCAAGGACACTGAGATAAAATTAATTATTCACTTTTGCCGATACATGTATTTGAATGGTTCATAACAAACTCTTGTAAACGGAAATGTATTGTATTTTTTATAAATATAAAAAATAATAAATATACAAATTACGAACATTTGTAACTTCACTAAATAAAAGATGTTGTTAATATATTGAATGCATTCACAACAAACATTGAAAATTCACAGTTTTAATTGATTACGAAATCTTTAATTAAATCACAAATCATTTTTATTTAAGTCTTTTCAATCATTGTAATATCTGAAACACTTCACATTCGAAAAAAATTAAAAGTTATTATCAAATATGAATGGTTAAGGCGATGGTTTACAAATCTATCTCCACACATATGTTCAAATCAGTGATGAATATTTTCTTCTTTTTTATTTAAAGAATGTTCGTTTGTCTAATTAGTTTTTTTTGTTTTTTTAAAGCAACATGATGGATTTTTTTACTGATTAAATAATTTTAGCTTTGGTAACAATGAATTAAAAAAAAATATAAAACATTTTTCCTTTCAAATTATTAAGTGCCTTAAATAAGTTAATAATTTGAAAGAAAAAAATGTTTTGTATCAGAGGAATGGCAGAGAAGATACAACGAATCTCACTAATGAAAACTGCATAAATATTAAGGAAAACCTTTGAATGTGGAGATTAAATCCACACATAAACTACACACAAACTGGACACAGAAACGGCTACAAATGCAAAACACATCATCGCATGGAATCATTAAAACTGAAACTGATTAATTGTAAGATACCGCCTCCGCGCCTTTTTCTATTCTGTGAGTGTCGCCATAAACGGGCACCCACACCAAATAATGATGGTCAAGGAGGATGGAAAAACCGAGGAGAGAAAGCACTAGCCAGACCTCCGCTGGATAAGTGCAAAGAGGGCTGGGGCCTTGGGGAGGCTAAATTCCACTGGAGATCAACGGTTGCCGCTAAGGAGAAATCAGTGGTAGGCGGCTGTTGCGATAACGCAAATTCTTTTGCAAAGGTTATAAAAAAGGGGTGGAGAATACTTGAAATCAGAAGAAACTTGTTGTCACTCAGACTCCAGGGAACACCACAAGTTGTTCTCAAATAGCAATCCTTGATGATGGCTTGTGTGACTACTCCTAGTAAGTAAATAATAATGCCAGCATCATAAAAAACGCGGTGCTCCTGCATTTATCGATCCGCGATTTTCATAAAGTTGTCTTGGGTTACCTCGACAGCTGGTAAAAATAATCGGAAAAGCTCTGCCGAACGTTCCTCAATTTTTAATGAACGCCTTGTGTTTTTTTTTTTTTAACTAACACGAATATCTATGAAGGTTATTTTTTTATAAATTGGTGGAAATAAAAAAATAATTTTAATCGCACAGGTTAGGGTTTAGGGTTGGGTTAGGGTTGGGTTAGATACATGTTTGTAATTTTATTTATTGTATTTCCATGTTTTTCCTGTTTATCATTAGAAAGAGGCTAAATCTCAAGTTCATAATCTTCTTATTAGAAAGCAGGGTTATGAACTTGAGTGATTGTTCTAGCCTTTTCCTCGATTTCTTTATATAGATAGCCACCCTATTTTATCGATCTTGTTTTTATTTCGGCGTTTCACGTGTACAATGTACGATGAAACTTGTCATCATTGTATTTATTTATTTTTAATATAACATGGTTTAAATAAAAATAAGTTATTTGAAAATAATCCCGAAACCCTGCTGAAAATCATTTCATACTAAATAATTTCCGTGGCTGAAATAGGAACTAATCCTGATATATATTTAAAAGATTACTGAGAAAAGTGGTACTTATGCACTTTTGTTACTGTGTTGAAATAATAACGTTATTATTTTGAAAGCCATTCTTAACATGGGGAGGGGAGGATATTTTGTAACTATTCTGTACTTTCACCTGACAATTTAATAAAAAAACATATCGTGAAACTTGAATTTAACTTGACAATACTATTTAAAAAATAGCACGGTAACATAATGCATAAGCACCAGAAACATTATTATTTTTTTTTTTTACACAGTGATCACCACTTATCAAGGCCCGGAAGCCACTCAGGGATAAGGGTTATTTCAAGTACATTATTTCATTAGAAATGTTTTTGCTTCATTTTTTTTTTTAACAGGCATTGCCTGAGTGTTTGTAGGTGTGTGTTGAGCAAAAAAAAAAAAAAAAGTTATAGTAGTAGGTAGGCTCGAACCCCTGACACGAAAGCAGAAAAGAAAGTGAAAGAAAATCTGACATCTTACCGCTATTCCATGACACAACCGGAAGTCCAAAGCGTTCAAATTTAACGTAGTCAATGAAAAACAAAAGATTATTTGCAGAAATGGCGTTGCTTTTAAACCTCCTATGAAACCAGCTCCCCGCAAAAAGGAGGCACTCTGGCAGTATCCAAATAAATAGTAATTGTCTCAGTATGAAGGCTTTCCCCTACAATGACTCAGAACCAATTACAGAATAGGTACTACCCGGCATGAAGGCTAGGCAGTTGTGTTCCAATAATTTTGTTTTATTTATACAAATAGACGAACAAACACTGGAAATTACGGCACCGTGGGAATTTTATTTAACTTGACCACAAAAAAGATAGAGACGATGTCCGTTTGCGAATGCGAGATATTATGATCTGGGAAGTATGTGAAAACTTTTTGCAGAATCTAACCGACACAAAAAGCCTGATGCAAAAGACTTTTATGGACATACACAAACGCTCGCGCCCATTTTGCCTTTTATATATTAGACTAGCCTGTGTGCATGGCATTGCCTGGGTGTTTGGACGTGTGTGTTGAGAAAAAAAATAGTAGTAGGGAGGCAGGCTGGAACCTGTATCGTGAAGGAGGAAAAGAAAGTGAAAGAAAAAAACCTGAAATCGCCGAAAAAAAAAAGCGACCCTCTCCTTGTAGAAAATGGCCCAGTTAAGAGTGAAGAAATTAATGTTTTTAGCCAAATTTTTCCATATTTGTCGTCCGAAGGGTGGAGCTTCAAAACAATACTGATCACGTGAAAATCCGTCGCCGCTGTCGAAAGTTTTAGGCAGATATACATACATACATACATACATACATACATACATACATACATTTAAACAAAAGTGAGATTTATACAATAGAAATTTGAGTTCTTATGCACAGAAGGCATCATACTATTTTTTAAAAAATAATTTATTTTATAGTATTTTCAAGTTAAATGAAAGTTTCAGATCATTTTTTGTTTATTAAATTGTTAGGTGAAAGTACAGAATAGTTACAAAACATAACATGAGCTTTCACTTAAAAAAATCAACGTGTTTAAAAAAAAAAAAGTTTTACACTTTGGACTTTACAGGTAAATTTCCAAAAAAACACTTTTTTTTTGTTTTAGATTAGAATATTTTTTTTATTGATCTGTTATCTTCAGTTTCTGATATATAAAACTTTAGTGCGTAAATCAATTATTTAAATTTTAATAGACATTTCAAAATGGGGGAGGGGTGAATTAAAAAAAAAAAACGTTTGTCTAAATTATTATATTCGATTTATTGGAACCAGCATTGACCCTGAAAATATCGTAAAAATTGAACCAATGAAAAATTTTTTATAGATTTTTAAAGTTTAAAAATTGAAAAAATTTAACTCGTAAAATTCAATTGATTTCATGCGTAAAAAATGGCTGCATGAACGCGCGTCGGCACTTTGTAAACACTATTTTTTTTAAATAAAAAAATAATATTTCTATTATTTTTAAAACAACTGTAATAGTTTATTTTGGAAGTATATTCCATAAAGAAAATAAACAACCCACTTTAAAAAGAGAAATTACGAATTTTTTTATATTTTATTCGCAGTTTTGTGTTAGGGGTGTCAAAAATTTCCCCCAAATTCTGATATACCTAGGGGCTCAGTTTTTAATTACAACGTTCTAGTAAATAAATTTTGGAAACACTCGACGTAAAAACAAAATTTGCTGTTTCAATTTTTTTTTTTTTTTTTAATTTAATTACTTTGAATCGGAAGATACTAAAACAAAACTGGTACTTGTGCCATGGATGTTAACCGTGAGTTTTCCAAAATTTGAATTATTTATTTTTTATTTATTTATTTATTTATTTTATATTAAATTATAAATGAGAGAGAAAAAGGGTAGATATGACCCCCCCCCCAAAAAAAATTCTTATTTTAAACAATTTAAGAATAAGTGAAAGTTAAAAAGAAAAGAAAAAAAAAACTACTAACCTGCCGAGTTCATCACCCAAATCGTATTTACTCTCAAATTTTACATCTTTGATGCTTTCAACGACCCAATATTGTTCGGCACTTTCAGTCATCTTGCCCGATACCGTTGAATGCGCTGACTGGGAAACACAATCGTCACTAATGCAGTTTCCAATGGTTGGTTTTAAGTTTAGAGGAGGAACTGATGGAGGGGGCCACTTGCACCCGGCGTCAGTTCAGCAAGTCAGGGTCAATGTAATGGATCATCCGTTCGATTTAAGAAACAAATGAATACGAACAGCCGGAAGATGTGCAGAATGACATCAGAAACGATAAATGCTTTATGACGTCAGCCATTTTCAAGTAGATGTATAGATATTGCTTTAATTACTCTGTCTGTCTCTCTATCTATCTGCATCTCTCTCTGTCTCTGTCTCTGTCTCTGTCTGTCTCTCTCTGTCTCTGTCTCTGTCTCTGTCTCTGTCTCTCTCTCTCTCTCTCTCTTTCTAACTCTCTTTCTCCCTTTCATTCCGTTTTTTTCTCACATTCTTCCCCCCTCTCTATCTTCTAATCCCGTCTTTTTCTTACATTACGCTTCCCTCTCTTGCTCGTTTCTCTCTCACTAATCCCAGTGCTCTCTCTCTCTCTCTCTCTCTCTCTCTCTCTCTCTCTCTCTCTCTCTCTCTCTCTCTCTCTTTCTCTCTCTCTAATCCCGCCCTTTTCTTGCATTTCGCCTCCCTTCCTCTCTCTTTCTTTTTATCTCTCTCTCTCTCTCTCTCTCTCTCTCTCTCTCTCTCTCTCTCTCTATCTATCTATCTATCTATCTATCTATCTATCTATCTATCTATCTCTCTTTAATCCCGCCCTTTGTCTTTCTTCTCTCTTGTTTTATCTCTCTAATTCAGCATCTTTCTTACATTCCGCCTCCCGCTCTGTCTCTGTCTGTCTGTCTGTCTGTCTGTCTGTCTGTCTGTCTCTCTCTCTTTCTTTCTCTCTTTCTCTTTCTCTTTCTCTAATCTTACACTCCGCCTCATTCTTTTTTGTTTCTCTTTTTGTCTTTCTCTTTGTTTCTCTTTCTAATCCCGCCCCTCTCCCCCTCTCTTTTTTATTCTGCACCCCCCCCCCCTCTGAGTGTGCACATCATTCACCTCCTGCCACGATTACTTCTCTTATCGGCTGTCTTTTAAGTACACCATTCGCCTGAATGCGTCTAGTTGAGATTGCTACTGAAATAACCAACAGACGTCACCCTTCAATTCAATGGCGCTGTGCCTAATTCTATCTATTTACAATAACTATAAATTATTAAGATGCACAGCAGTACATGTTAAGCCACCCGTGACAATGTTGCAGGGGTGGGGAGACAAGACGCAGACAAGAAGTAACGACAACTGCCAACAAGAGAAGACAAAGGCAGATGAACAATGTAAAATGTATTGCATTTATTGCACGAAACGCATTAAAAGTAAATAACGAGAAAATCTGCAAGAATTGGTTTGGTAACGTCTCTGAATCTGTACAAGAAGGTTTGGAAGGACAGGAACGATGTCTCTTGGAACGTTTACAGTAGGGCAGGTCGATTTGCAACCTTTTTCAGAAAATCAACATGGCACTGATGATGATAGTTGGGATTTGATGTGATAAGAACATATACCAAAAATTAGATTCCCATCTTGAATATTTTAAGCATTTAATTTTAAAAATCGTGTAGAAAAATGCTGAAAAATCCTTCATTTTCATAGCATTTTTCACAACACTGACTTTGAAATTTCACTATTTTTATAAAATATCCAATTAAAATTGATATATTTATATGAAATACATTAAAAGAAAATAAATACATGAATTGTAATTTTAATTATGAATCACAACTAGCAAAATATCTCTTTTACTGCATTGATTAAACAAAAAGTGTAAAAAAAAAGCTAATTAGCAACTAAGTCTTTTAAATTTCACAATTCAAAAAGACATGTTGAGATGTATTACACAATATAACAACTTGATACAAGTTGCAAAACCATGTATTTTAAATTTTTATTAGAGGCAATAATATAAACTTATAATAGAACTAATTTGTTCTTTATAATTTCCTTTTGAGGAAAATGAAGGTCTAATTTGCTGACATGATGACTTAGTAATAATGTGTCTATGTCTTGCTTCCTGCCCATATACAACTTTTTGAGAAAAATCAATCAAATTTGACCAGTGTGTGGCTGCAAAATTGATAGCAGTAATCTTTTTCATTTTTTTTTTTTTTAGTTGTTCACTATTTCTGGAAAAAACAACAACAAAAAAAAAACAATTATTTGAAAACACTTATTTTTATATTTTTGCGATGTAATATGAATAAAACCAACTATTGTTTGGGTAAATTAAGAAAACTAATAAAATTTAATGAATAAATATTTATTTTCCTAATGGACAAAATCGTTTGAATGCCCTCTTCTCTCACATCCAATTAATCTTAGTTTATCATCGATATTATATTTTCCGAAAGTAGTGCAAAAGCACTATATTTTGAACAGTTTAAAACAGTAATTTGGATTTCAGTTAACTGTTTTGTTCTCTGTGTTGTTGGTTTAAAAAAATATTGTCAGTTTTGATCTCAAACCAACTGACTGCATACACTTGGATGATAAATTTGACCAAAATGTTTAATTTATCATAGTGTTTGAGGATAGACACCTCTGGTCCATAAACACATTAACCTTGTGGCTTATGTTAGCCATCTTCCTTAATTCAAGGGCCCAATTTTCTAACTTAACTTCTCCACAAGAAACACCAACAGCATACTCAAAAAGTAGCCTTTGGTCTTCACACTTAAATTATTTGTTTCTTCTGCTGTCAGATAATGATGATCGGGAGGGACACTAATTTTTTAGAATTCTACTTGAGGCAAATCTTGATAATTATTGATACAAAGTTTCCCCAAAGGACCAGTAAATGTTGTTAGGCTTTTTGTTGTTCCATCAATTAATTTAAAAATTGCTGTAATGGCAGTTCTTCTAGTGGAACCTGAAAATTGGAAAATTTGCATGTTTAATAATAGAGCCAGATTACATAATAAATACCAATATATTATTTTATTTTCCACAAAAAAGGAACATAATTGCAGGTGAATCTATAGAATTAATTTTACCTCCTTGTTAGGAGGACAAGTGCAGATTATGTGCCTTGTTTGACAATTTTCAGTCTTGCACTTTACTGCAAAGTCATCACATCTCAAGAAAGTTTACAGCTACAAGATATATCAAACAGTCTGTCTAGCTGTTCCTTCATTCTTTTCACTTTGATTGCTGCAAGAGATTTCCTGTCAATCTGTTTGGCCCTCTTACAGAAAAATATATTGACCTTCTGTCCTATATAATGTTACCTTAACAAGGGCAATTATGGATTGACTGCTTGCCGAATACTAATTATTTCCTTGGCAATTAACTTAGAAATCTCACTATTTTTTAAGTGGGGATAACTGTTTTCGAGGAAATAACTAAACTGGATGGCTTGTTGTGAAGTTGGGAGTGCTGTTTCATCCAAATGACAAGGTGGACCAGCAAATTTTGTGAACCACGGTTAAAACTGAACGTCATGCTTTTACTGACATTCTAATCTGAAAAGTAAAATAAATAAATGGATTATAACTGAAGGAAACTGTATTAGGCTATCTTCCAGTTTCATACGTAAAAAAATAAGTGCTAGTTATAAGAAATATTGAAAAACTTTGTAGAGTTGAATTAGATGTATTGAAGAGAGAGGACCAAACCAAATCAGAGGGATAGTAGTGTTTAGTTTAGACATTTTAATCAGATTTTAGCTCCTCATTCGATAACATGAATTTATCCATAAAGAGATTTATCCTTGATGTAGCTGTGCCATTTTAAACGAATGTTTAGTGTTTAGAGTTTGAAAAACCTGTGCTTGTGCATCTATGTTACTATGCTATTTTTAATAGTATTTTAGAGTTAAATTTAATTTTTATGAAATTTCTGTTTATTAAACTTTTAGGTGAAAGTACAGAATAGTTACAATGCAACCTCCTTCCCATATTAAGAATGGCTTTCTAAATAACAAAGTTATTTTAGCACAATAACATAGATGCACAAATAACGACAAACCTGTTCGAACATGTTTTCCCTCACATATACACACCCACATGTACGCATGCACGTACGCACACACACACACACACACACACACACACACGCATATATGCAGCCTCATACACACACTCACATTCATGCGCATACACACACCTGAGCTGTGATGTCACTTCATTTTAAGTGAAAATCAGACATGCGCACCCAGAACACTAACTCCATTATAAAAATCAACAAAACCTGTCAACTTCCCTTTTCCTTCCGGACCAGCGTTCGACCTGTTGAGTAGACGAACTGACCGCGCGCCCTAACGTCACTTTCCCTACTACTGTAATGTGGAATAAGCGTACGTACACTTTATACGCTTCTCTCTCCATGAACTGGATTGACTTTCTCACTCTATCTCCCCTTCGGCTTTGGTCCATCAACACAGACATGTGCGCGACTTTTTACTGAGCTTAACCCTCTCTTTCTACAGACCGACTTGCCACTTCGCGTTTCTCTATTGCATTCCCCTTTCCTTCCACGCGTGTAGTCGTCAACAGCCGAATGAACATGTGTACACCCAAGACTTTCATTTTGCAACAGAAAATAAACAACAGGTTTATTTTATTCCAGCATTTGAGTTCTTTGTTTCCTTCATTCAATTCGTTTCATTATTTTTTCTTGTAGCGAGTTAGGGTATTTATATCCTGGTCCGCAATATGAAATGGTGACCTCTTTATTTAAAATGAGATGAATGAGTTTGAACGAAACACGCGGTGTAAGCTAAACTCGCCCACACAAATTCACGGCACGCATGAAAAATAATTTTTCTCTAACAAACAAACAAACTTGTCGACCACGAGGAGGAACATTTTCAAACCGCGCACAAGAAACTGAAATATAAAAATTTCATCAAAAAAAAAAAAAAAAAAAAAAATGGAACTTCAACAGATGGACTCCTACAACGAAACCATGGCATTAAACATTCCACCCTTCAACCCGACAAATACAAAAATATGGTTCGTCCAATTACAAGCCATATTTGACGCTAAACGGGTAACCTCACAACAAGCGCGTTATTGTTACCTAGTGGAAAAACTGCCGTTAGAGGTTGTAGAGGAAGTCACTGATTTTCTCGAAAATGTACCCGAGGAAAGACCGTACGACACGCTGAAGCAAGCAATCCTGCAACGAACCGGTGTTTCCAATGGAGACATGCTTCGTAACTTGTTCACACAAGTTGAGTTAGGAGACCGTATGCCTTCTCAACTACTTCGCCACATGAAAGCCTTGCTGGGAGACAACAAAATATCGGACAGCATTATGAAGAGTCTATGGTTTGGTAAATTACCCCCAACTACCAAACAAATCCTCGCTCCGATGCCGGAGGAGATGGCAACAGAAAAGCTCGACGACATAGCCGACAGAATTCACGAAAGTTCCCGGAGCCGACAAGTATACGCCCACCAACGGCAACCTGACCAAAACTGAGACGAGGAATTAGCAGAATTAAAGTCTGTCATTGAAAAGCTTTCGAAGCAGCTAGCCGACGTACTTCAAACGCGTCAACATTATCCCGTAAACAACAATAACACGCGACGAAATTACAGGCGAAGAAGTTCAAGCAGGAACCGGTCCACGTCACGAGAAAAACAAGATGTTTGTTTCTACTACAAGAGATTCGGCGTCGACGCGAGAAGATGCACTACACCCTGCGCGTTCCAAAAACCGGCACAGGGAAACGAACCTTCCAGCCAGTAACGACGACGACTGTGGCTAGAGCACAAAAAAAAGGTCGTCTGTTTTATATCCGTGACAAAATTCACAGATATAACTTTTTAATAGACACCGGAGCGGAAATCAGCGTCATAATGACACCGCATGGCCATCCAACAGGGACCCAATTTTTCAACTTACAAGCCGCCAACGGTAAAAAAATACCCACTTTTGGCGAAAAAACTTTAAATTTAAACCTTGGAATGCGGAGGAATTTTTTATGGAATTTCACCATAGCCAGCGTGACTACTCCAATTTTGGGGGCGGACTTTTTAGCCCATTTCAACCTGTCTGTCGACATGACTCATCACACATTGACAGACAACGAAACGAAGATTTCAGTGAGAGGAACTACCTCGAAATTTTTAACCACCGGAATCAGCACTGCCTTACCCGAAGATTTACACGTCCGCCGGTTACTCCAAAAATTTCCTCAACTTTCCCAGCCATTTAAAAACACGGACCCCATCAAACACAGCGCTAAGCACTATATTAAGACAACAGGACCGCCTGTCTATTCAACCCCCAGACGCTTGAAACCGGATAAATACAAATTGGCAAAATCCGAGTTTCAAAACTTACTCCACATGGGAATAATATGGCCCTCGAAAAGTGCTTGGTCATCACCACTCCACATAGTACAGAAAGCTGACAACACCACATGGCGCCCGTGTGGAGATTTTAGACGCTTAAACGCGAAGACACTTCCAGATAGATATCCTATTCTCCATATCCATGACTTCGCCAATGGACTCCAAGGCGCCACAATTTTCTCCAAACTGGACCTCGTTAAGACATATTTCCAAATTCCAGTCGCAGAAGACATTCATAAAACTGCACTGACCACACCATTTGGCCTTTACGAGTTCCTAAGGATGCCTTTCGGGCTGAGAAACGCCTGTCAAACTTTCCAGCGTTTGATTGACGAAGTTTTCAGAGGTCTGCCGTTCATATTCGCTTATGTGGACGACGTTTTAATCGCCAGCAGAAACCTCGAAGAACACCGGCTACACCTGGAACAAACTTTTGAAAGACTGTCACATTTCGGTCTTAAACTAAACACCGATAAATGTGTTTTTGGCCACCAGGAAGTTCAATTTCTCGGTCATTTAATTGACAAGGAGTGAATCTCCCCTTTGCCTGAAAAAGTAAATGCTATTTCGAATTTCCCTCTACCGATATCTGTCAGACAAGTACGCCATTTTGTAGGCATAATTAACTATTACCGACGTTTTTTGCCTAACTGTTCTACGTTACTCGCACCTTTAACGGACTTGTTAAAAAAACGAACTAAAAACCAACAGTTAGTTTTGGAAGGACCTGCACTACAGGCCTTCGAACAATCGAAACTGCTTTGGCAAACTTCACCAAACTTATGTATATCCAAAATAGCGATACAACGGAACTTACACTTACGACAGACGCATCGGAAATAGCAGTAGGAGCTGTCATTCACCAAATTTCTGACAACAAAATGACCCCTATTTCATTCTTCGCTACCAAGTTAAACAAAGCGCAGACTAAATATAGCACATTCTCGAGAGAGTTACTTGCAATTTATCTTGCAATTAAGCACTTTAAACATCTCCTCGAAGGCAGAAAATTTTCCATTTATACGGATCATAAACCTCTAATATTTGCTCTACACACACATGTCGACAAATATGGTCCACGAGAAATTCGACATCTGAACTTTATAGCCCAATATTCTACCGATATACGGTACGTAAAAGAACAAGAAAACGTTGTAGCTGACGCTTTAACTCGCGTAACAATTGCTTCTGTAAATTCCACTCCACTAAGTATGGAATTAATAGCACAAGACCAATTAACCGATACCACGCTCCCGGCTATAATGGACAAAACTTCACTGAAGCTAAAAGAAATGCCGATACCATTCGGAACAACAAATTTCTATTGCGATGTTTCACAAAAATACTCTCGCTCTTATATTTCACCCAGCCTCCGACGACAAGTTTTCCAGCACTTCCACAATTTGTCCCACCCAGGAAAACGTGCCACCGTGAAATTAATAGCGGAACGTTTTGTTTGGCCAAATATGAATACGGACATCCGTAGTTTGACCCAAACTTGTATTCCTTGCCAAAAAAACAAAGTTCACAGGGACAGAAAATCACCTTTAGGAACTTTCAATGTACCAGACGCTAGGTTTACTCATGTTCATATCGACTTAGTTGAACCCTCGCCCACTTCAAAAGGACATACCCACATCCTTACTATAGTCGATAGATTCAGCAGATGGCCGACAGCAATACCAGTGAAAGACATATCAGCCGCAACAATAGCCAGAGCGATTTTACAAGATTGGATAGCAATTTTCGGAGTGCCTTCCGTAATCACAACGGACAGGGGCTCACAGTTCCAATCAACTCTTTTTACCGAATTCAACCATCTGTTGGGAACAAAGCACATTAAGACTACTGCCTATCATCCTTGCGACAACGGTATGGTGGAACGATTGCATAGAAAATTAAAAGCATCTTTGGCTATGAACGAAAACAAATCGGACTGGTCAGACAACTTGCCACTCATTCTCCTAGCAATTCGCAACACTGTGAAGGAAGATTTGCAAAGCACACCTGCAGAATAAGTTTTCGGGTCAACACTGATTTTACCAGGACAATTCTGCGAAAACAATACAGACATTTCCCCAACGACAACTTTTGTGACGGACTTAAAACACAAAATGTCACAATTAAAATTTACTCCAACCAAAAAGCCAAACACGAAAATTTTCATTCCAAGCGATATTTACACATGTAAATACGTTTTTATCAGGAACGACGCAGTAAAAAAAAAACACTATGTCCAAATTATTCCGGACCTTATTTAGTTCTCGACAGGAGTAAAAAGTATTTTACGATATTAAAAAGAGAAAAAAAAGACACTATTGCAATAGACAGACTTAAACCTGCATTCATAGACGAACAATTACACATTTCTCCTACTCCAATACAAGAACATACACACTCAGAAACGGACAAAGAAATTACAAAAAACAACACACCACAAGCAACAACAAAAACTGGTTGAAAAGTTAATTGGCCAAAACATTTCAAACAATATATAACTTATTAATATATATATATATATATATATATATATATATATATATATATATATATATATATATATATGAAAAAAAAAAACAAATACGTTTCTCTTGTATATGCATATTTTTTCTCCCCAGGAGGGGGAGTCTTGTTCGAACATGTTTTCCCTCACATATACACACCCACATATACGCACGCACGTACGCACACACACACGCACGCATATACACAGCCTCATACACACACTCACATTCATGCGCATACACACACTCGAGCTGTGACGTCACTTCCTTTTAAGTGAAAACCAGACATGCGCACCCAGAACACTAACTCCATTATAAAAATCAACAAAACCTGTCAACTTCCCTGTTGGTCGAACGCTGGTCCGGAAGAAAAAGAGGTCGAACGCTGGTCCGGAAGAAAAAGAGGTCAAACGCTGGTCCGGAAGAAAAAGTGAAGTTGAGAGGTTTTGTTGATTTTTATACAACAGAGTCGACGAACTGACCGCGCGCCCTAACGTCACTTTCCCTGCTACTGTAATGTAGGATAAGCGCACGTACACTTTATACGCTTTCTCTCTCCATGAACTGGATTGACTTTCTCACTCTTCGGCTTTGGTCCATCAACACAGACATGTGCGCGACTCTCTACTGAGCTTAACCCTCTCTTTCTACAGGCCGGCTTGCCACTTCGCGTTTCTCTATTGCATTCCCCTTTCCTTCCACGCACGTAGTCGTCAACGGCCGAATGAACACGTGTACACCCAAGACTTTCATTTTGCAACAGAAAATAAACGACAGGTTTATTTTATTCCAGCATTTGAGTTCTTTGTTTCCTTCATTCAATTCGTTTCATTATTTTTTCTTGTAGCGAGTTAGGGTATTTATATCCTGGTCCGCAACAAACCTTTAAAGGAGTTTTTTTATTCACTCGTATTAATCTTTGTAGGTTATCCGATTTTAAAACTATAATGTTAGAAGAAAAACACTGCTTAAAAACAATTACTCCCTAAAAATAAAAGAAATTCAAATTTGACACTAATTTTCTGCAAAGTATTTTTTATTAAGTAGAAAAACTTGAAAATTTACGTGGTTATGTTTCGTAAAGAATGTGTAGAATAAAATTGTATGGACTATTTTTTTTTTTTTTTTTTTTTTTGCTTTAATATAAAACTGGAGTATTACCATATTTTAATAAAAATTTCAAATAGAATTTATGTGAAATATTAGGTTGGTGCAAAAATAATGTTTTTGACGTTCGTTTAAACGTCCAAAAAATGCCATTATTTTTTGCACCAACCTAATAGAAAAACAAATTAAAAAAATAAAACAAATATGTTTAAATTCACTGCAGACACTTGAAATATAATAATATATATTTTAAACATATTTTTTTTCGTTTTTCCTTTCGAAATAATTAAGCCTAAATCGTAATGTTTTCAAATTAAATAATAAACAAACGTTAATTTTCAATATCAATAACGAGCGTGTTTTGCGACGGTGAAATCTAAAATGTTTCCACCCAAAAAAGTTCCTGAAATGAAAAAGCGAACTTTTGTCGTTATTATTTAAAAAAAAAAACACAACATAATTTTGCCTTTACACTTAATATTTATTTTATTAATTCATTATCCTCACTCATTTTATTTTAAAATGTAGTTTAAAATATATTCTAAATAATGATTCCATTTTCTTAACAGTACGGATTATTTGGATGACGGGACGTTCTTAACAATTCACCGAAAAACTTTTAATCGCTTCAATTTTTCAACGTTTAAAGTCATTTCCTCAAGCAAAGATAACGATTTTGAGAAAAATATTTCGTGTAGGTCTTTTCTATGTCAAACCCCAACTATCATCACCATTGCCTCACCGGGGTTCCAAAATTGACCTGCCCTAATGTACAGCAGGGAAATGCTGGAAGGGTATGAACGACGTTTCTGGAATCTGGACAAGAAGGGATGGACCGACAGAACTGATGTTTCTGGACTCCAGCAGGGGATGACGTCACACGGTGTTTTATGTGGACGTCTGTAGTTAAGTCAAAACTACTAATATCTCTACGGAATACCCTCGTCCTTTCTCTCTATCCTTCCCCTTTTCTTTACTTTCCTTCTCTTAACGTCATTAGGCTAGCATAATAACTTAACTAAATTAAGGAAGACGCCATCCTCTCGTTACCCTCAACACCATCTCAAGCATCACCGTTTAATACCAAACTAAACGAACAGAAACACAATTTACCAATAATCGGACAAGAATGAGTACACTTTGTATGCTTATTAATTAAACATCCAAAAACGATTAACTAAAATAATCTATCGGTCTGGCACGCTTGTAATTGATGTGGATATATACCTACAAGAAGTAGTATTGTAAAGCAGCGTTATATTAGAATACCAACTACATAATTGACCTCAAACGATAACTAAGTACTCTTAACTAAAGAACTCTAGAAACGGAATACTCCACAGATATAGATAAATATATGCTATTAGGCATCTGTTTGCATGTGTATGGTCTAAAAGAACTGTGGTTAGAAGCAAGAAAGAGAAGTCTTACCGTGGGTGCTCAGCGAGTGAGTACAGGCGAAGAAAAGAAAGAACAAACATGGCGGCCAGCATTTTTATTTCGTCCGTTCTCGCATAATCTCGTGTGTGCGTGAAGATGGAACCTATAAAACGATGTTCATTTCTGGGTGCTGGGAGATGATTCCCGGCCAGCCAAGAGAGAAGAGACAGAGGACTGTAGCGATAATCTTTCTTGAACATTCCGTTTGTGTATTTGAGGCGAACCCCCCCCCCCATTTTACGTCAAGCTATTTCGGCGATGGCCAACGCAGGTTTAAGCAATATGATTAAGCCTTTTAATGGCGACGGTGATGTGGTGGCGTGGCTTAAAAAAGTGGACCTTGTAGCAAGGATTCAGAAGCTGGATGATGTGGCCGCAGTAATACCACTGTTTCTGGAAGGGGACGCACTGGCCCTCTATTTGGAGCTCAGCGAGCGGGAACAGGGTGATGCAGACGCCATCAAGGGTCGACTGATCGAAGCTTTCGCAGAGGGGCCTTTCGAGGCCTTTAATAAGTTGAAAGAGAAGAGGTGGACTGGTGAATCTATGGATGTCTATGCGAATGAGAT
Source organism: Euprymna scolopes (assembly GCF_053919585.1). Taxonomy (NCBI): domain Eukaryota; kingdom Metazoa; phylum Mollusca; class Cephalopoda; order Sepiida; family Sepiolidae; genus Euprymna; species Euprymna scolopes. The sequence continues at coordinate 175,892,484 of NC_136485.1, read as the reverse complement.
AAGGAGATTGGTTGAGTTGTCGGGCATCAGAGGACATGCCACGAGTCACGTAGTCAAGATGACTTTTGTTACCGGGTTCCCGGAAGAAATATCGAAAAGGTTGCAGCAGGTACCGGGGGTGGAGACGCTGGATGTGAGTAAGCTGCTTAGAACTGCGAAAATTTTAGTGAGCACCCAGCCCACGGAGCCTGGAGGAACGACAGCAACGGTACAGCAGGATGTGGAAAGGAATCTGCCAAACCCGGGGATCGCATGCTTCGAATGCGGGGGACCACACATGAGAAGAGACTGCAGGAAGTTCTTGCAACGGACAGTGTGTTACAAATGCAATCGAAGAGGCCATTTAGCGGTAAAATGCACAAGTTCGGGAAACTGGCGAGGGGAGGCCGACGCGCCAGCGGCCGCCCCGATTCGAGAATAGAGGCGCACCCGCAGCAGATGCCCAAACAGAAGATTGCGGTGGAAGGACGGGAAATTATGGCCCTGATTGACACTGGCTGCACCACTACCATGGTGCACATTACCCTGGTCGGAAGATGGAAAGGGAAGGGTGAAGTAGTGGCATTCGATGGGTCGCGAGTGAAGTGTCGAGGGAAGAAGACCGTCACTATTGATATTGCTGAACGTCGGATGAGGGTCCATGCAATTGTCACTGATCGCCTGGTGCCTGGTGTCCAAGCCATCATTGGAATGGATGTTATATGCCGCCTTGGAGGTGTTACCATCACATGTGACAATGTGAGGTTCGGACTAGCTGAGTGCGCGGTGACGGAGAACGCTCCCAGAGGGATCAACAAGGCCGGGGAGGAAAGAAAATTGTCGATCAAAGATCAGGACTTCCGAGCCGAATTCGACGGAGAGCGGTGGATGGTGGAGTGGGCATGGAAACATCAAGCGCCATCGCTGACAAACAGGGTGGCGTGCTACACAAATTCGCTTAGAGGAGGGGCGAGAAAGGAGTTTGAGTAGGAAGTCGACCGATGGATTGAGGAAGGGATACTGATGCCTTGGACGGATGATGTGGAGTCGGGCATTTTGCCGTTGATGGCCGTTCTGCAAACAACTAAAGGGAAAGTAAGACCGGTCCTGGATTTCCGAGAGCTGAACGGCCATGTTAAGTGCCATACGGGAGGCGACACCGTAGATGTGTGCAGTGAGACCATTAGGGAATGGAGGCAGATGAATGGCGCATCTACATTGGTAGATCTAAAATCTGCCTATTTGCAACTCCATGTTGCCAAGAAGCTCTGGAAATATCAGTTAGTCAAGTACAAAGGCAAAACCTACTGCCTTACACGAGTAGGGTTCGGGTTAAATTCGGCACCCAAGATTATGTCAACTATCCTCAGGAAGATTCTGGAGACAATGGGAAAGGGAGATGGGGTAGTGAGCTCATACATAGACGACATTCTGGTGAATGAAACTGTGGTAACTGCCAAGGAGGTGGTGGCTCATTTAAAGAGGTTCGGGTTGGTCGCCAAAGAGCCGGAAAAATTAGACGGAGGGGCTGCTTTGGGCCTAAAACTGAAACGAGGTGCGTCAGGCGGCCTAGAGTTTCGCAGGGGAAACGAAATCCCACAACTGAAGCAGGAGCTCAACAGACGTGAACTTTTTTCCATATGCGGAAAGTTGATCGGACATTACCCCATTGCTAGCTGGCTTAGACCAGCATGCAGCTACATAAAGAGACACGCCGAAGGACAAGGATGGAATGATAAGGTGGGAGAAAGAACGGTCGCCATGATGGAAGAGCTCCTGAAAGAAGCAGAACGGCAAGACCCAGTCCGGGGAACCTGGAACATACCGCGAACATTGGATGGAGTCGTGTGGTGCGATGCGAGCAGCATTGCAACAGGGGTCGTTTTGGAAATTGGAGGAGTAGTTGCAGAAGATGCAGCTTGGTTGAGGAAAAAGAATGACGTCAGCCACATCAATGTGGCGGAATTAGACGCGACAATAAAAGGAGTCAATCTGGCCTTGAAATGGGGACTACGTGACATCTGCATCAAAACAGACTCCGCCACGGTGTTTGCTTGGCTAAAGTCTCTCATTTCAAGCGAAAAAAGGATAAAAACGAGAGGGGCTGCTGAGATGTTAGTGAAGCGCAGGCTTGGGGTGCTGGCTGAGCTGATGCAAGAGTTTTGTTTGAAGCTTCGCGTAGACATGGTTGCTTCTGAAAAGAACCGAGCAGATGCTCTCACGAGAGTGAAGAAGAGTTGGCTGTTGCCAAAGAAAGATGTTGTTGCTGCATCGGATCTAGATGATGTTGGTGTGCGAGAACTGCACAATTTGCACCATATGGGGGTAGAGAGGACTTGGTACTTAGTGAAAAAAGTCGACCCAAGGATCACCAAGGAGCAGGTGAGGCAAGTGGTCAGGACATGCGACAGATGTCAGTCGATTGATCCTGCTCCAAGCACGCATGAAGCTGGCCAATTGGAGGTGAGTGGGACCTGGGAGAGACTGGCATGCGATGTCACCCATTACAGGGGTGGACTTTACCTTACCATGATTGACTGTGGGCTCGGGCGATTTGCCCTATGGAAGGAGCTACATGGAGGAACAGGCAATGAAATAGCGGCAATCTTTGATGAGGTGTTTTTGGAGCGAGGCCCCATGGAAGAGTTGTTAACCGACAACGGGACTGCGTTCAAGTCAGTAGCAGTGACAGAAGTACTGAAGAAATGGAAGATCCAACAATTTTTCAGAGCTGCCTACAGACCTAGTGGCAACGGGATCGTAGAGAGAAACCACCGCACCATAAAGGCAGTTGCGGAAAGAGGAGGCACCTCACCTGAGCAAGCCGTCTTCTGGTATAACATGTCGCCTAAACTGGGACAAGTACCAGAGACGGTCCCGCAACTGTCAATGTTTGCATATTCCTGGAGGCATCCCAGGGTGGAGCCGGCAAGCCGAGAAGTAGAGGCCACAGGGACAATTAAACTCGAGGACGAGGTATGGGTGAAGCCACCGGGTGCGCGCTGCACCACACAATGGAGTAGGGGTCGCGTAACTGGGAGGAACACTAGTAACAACATTGTGGTGGGAAGAGTCCCGAGGCACATTCTTGACGTCAGACCAGTTGAGGGCGAAGCAGTGGAGGGGAGTGTGCAGCCACAGGAGGAGGACGAGACACCTCAGAGGCCAAGTAGAGAGAGGCGACCGCCACAGTGGATGAGAGACTATGAAATGTGATCTTGAGATCAGGGAGGCATGTGGTTAGAAGCAAGAAAGAGAAGTCTTACCGTGGGTGCTCAGCGAGTGAGTACAGGCGAAGAAAAGGAAGAACAAACATGGCAGCCAGCATTTTTATTTCGTCCGTTCTCGCATAATCTCGTGTGTGCGTGAAGATGGAACCTATAAAACGATGTTCATTTCTGGGTGCTGGGAGATGATTCCCGGCCAGCCAAGAGAGAAGAGACAGAGGACTGTATCGATAATCTTTCTTGAACATTCCGTTTGTGTATTTGAGGCGAACCCCCCCCCCCCATTTTACGTCAAGAACCTATCCCTAAAACGAAGCATATAAACCTATCAAATATATACATATTCTAGTATTGGAGACAGGATAAACAACCCAAATGAAAGAATTAAAACCATCGAAATTAATTTTATATATAAAAACCTTTGCCACAATAATTACCTCAAACACCACGATAGAAGGGAAAATATGATTACCGGTATACCATCTTTATTTAAATCATATAAATAAGCCCATATATCTGTTCAACTAACTGTTAATTTGACTATATGAACATATATCTTACCAATAAACAAACAAATAAACAAAGAATTTGAAAACTAGAAACAAATGAACGGATAAAAAAAAGCGATGAATAGAATAAAAATTAAATAAATAAATAAATAAAATAAAATAAAATAAATGAATAAATAAATAAAGAAAACTTGTAAATAGGAAAATGAAGTCGCCACCAGAAAAGAAAAAACAACCATAAAACCCTAACGTAGGGAAGTAGCGACGATAAAAAATATAACTTCAGATGAAAGCGAAAACTAAGACCAATAAACAACCGCCAAGTTAAAAGAATACTAACACCTTCCCACTGAAACAGCTTAACCATGCAAAAGCATACTTCTTCCCTCCTCCTTCACCCCTTCTTCCTTCACGACACCTCCCTCAAAGACCACTACTGCTCACATTCACAAAGTATACACCCCACTTTATTTCAGAACGTAAACCACATCCTAATATCTTATAAAAACTAATGTAATTTTGACTTCCGAGTCCATATCGATTCGTTTTTAAACCGATGAAATGTTATCCCTGAATTAGGATTCCACCGAAACATGTATGCACATATGTAACTAATAATGTTTGTATAATAAACAAACACTACACCAGCTCTGTCCTGCATTGAGCACTCTTTAATAATCACGCGAGTGTAATTGGATTTACATCTAGAAAACCAGTCGATAAAACCATTTTGTGTGTATCGATATTCATATCAAAAACCCTTTTTTCTATTTATTTAAAAAGAAAATACTATTTTCTTATATCTTGGTCGTAGAATTGCATTCATTAGCAAACGATCTAGCTAATTTGCATATTCTTTTAAACATTCATTTTAATTAATTCCCTATTAGTTGCTTCGGTTTTTTAATGGAATAATCATCTTTAGTTAACTATTACCTGTAATTATATTCATGCAGATATTCTACATGATTTATACTTGCATAATATTAGCGAAAAAAGTTTATAGTAAACACAAAATTGTTTCCATATATATTTATGTATACGTATATATTTTTGTTAAACAAATCTATCTATCTATATAGTGTCTGTGTATCTGTCTGTGTGTCTGTCTGTATACATTTCCCTACGCAATAACTCTGTCAATTTTTAGTCTACAGACTCGAAATTTGATATTCAGGGTATTGAGATTTGGGGAAATCTATGTGACCGGTTTTCGATCAGAAAGTTGGCTGTTAAGGGGTAAAAGTTCAACGATTTGACCTTTAAGAACTCTATCAAACTCCTCCGACAATTTTTGGTCTAAACACTTGAAATTTTAGATATAAGTGCCTTGGACATGGATCTAACTTAATAACTTGATTTGAGCCCAAAACAATAAATGTTAAGGGGTCTCTGCGGTCTCTACCAAATTACTCAGACAATTTCTGGTCTAAACATTTGAAATTTTACATAAAGGGTATTCAGAGATAGGGCAAGCTTTTTCATCGGTTTGGGCCGAAAATGTTTAGTTACCAATATATAAATGTATGTATGTATGTTTGCATGTCTGCCTAAAACTTTCGACAGAGGCGACGGATTTTATCAATATCAGTATCGTTTTCAAGTTCGACCTTTCACACGACAAATATCGCAAAATTGGCTAAAAACATTAATATCTTCACCTTCAACTAGGCACTTTTCTACAAAGGGGGGGGGGTCGCTTTCTTCTCCGATATTTTGAAAGTTATCCTCTCCTTTCGATTGTCTAGCCTAAATGTTAACATAAGACACTTCAGTTTTGGCGGTGGTCGTAACCGCAAAGACGTCAGGTTTTTCCTCGCGTTCTTTTCCTCCTTCACGGTACGGGTTCGAGCCTGCCTTCCTACTACCACTTTTTTTTTTTTGCTCAACATACACATCCAAACACCCGGGCAACGCCGGACTGAAATGCTAGTATATATATATATGAGCAAATAGTTAATAAAACATGTTAAAAAACACTTTGAAAAAGAGTTAAAAACATATTTAATTTGAAAAGGAAACACTAAATAAGTGGATAGTCATTAATCCGCGGAGTTTCGAAGAAATACTTTCCTTCTCATCAGAGGGTAGGATTTACCAAAATTCGGGTTCGGATTTTGCTTGCAAAAGTATTTGATGAAACTGCAAGTAAGTCAAAGATCTTACTTGATAACAAAAAGTGAAGCAGAGGGAATAGGGTTAAGAAAAAGGTGATTTCACGTGAATAGATAGTCTGATCAAAGGTAAAGTATCCAATGACGGTAAAATCCAAAAATGCAAATCCAAGAAAGTTAGTTAAATTTCCATTCGCTCAAGTAAAATCCAAGGGAATCGCGTAATTGGAAGATGGTCCAAAATAATCCAAAAGGCCGAAATACATGGAATAATTCATAAATAGGTACAAGGAAAGGGGAAAGAATTCCAATAATATTATTAAAAGAAAATATATATATATATATATATATATATATATATATATATATATATATATATATATATATATATATTTTTACATAGGCGTCACCACTTATCAAGGCCGATAGGCCACTCAAGGATAAGGGTTAAAGACTGTGCAGTAGTTAAAAGGACAATGTAGTAATCGATAGTAATGGAAGTTCGGTAAATTTGTTAACTAAAGTGGAACGGCTCATCAGAAACTTGTTCACGTTGGACTTGAAGACAACCATATTATAGACAGCTGGAAAGCAGGAAAACGGAAGACAGTTCCACAGGCGTGCAGTTCTAAGAAAGAAGCTTTGATCATGGAATCTATGTTTAGGTTTAGGCACAGATAAAGAGTGGGGGGAATTATTGATAGTGTTTTCAGCTAGTCAGGTGTTTCTTGTGAAAGTTTGGCGAGGGGGGACCATAGATTGAAGCTCAGTCGAACACTTCCCATGAAAATAACGATGAAGCAGAGACAAACTCGCAACATCTCTTCTGTGAGATAGAGGTTGCAGTGAAGAGAAAAGGACATCTCCCACCAGGCCACGAAGTCTATTTTGAACCCTATCAAGGCAGGACAAGTCTTTTCTAGCAGCTCCTGCCCATATGTGGCAACAGTATTCCATCCTTGGACGTATCTGGCTCTTATATAGATAAAGAATTGCATCAGCAGTGAGATATCTACTGGATCAATAGAAGGATCCCACCATTTTTCCAGCGGCCTTGGCAACAGATTTGATGTACGTATTCCATTTAAGATCAGGAGTAAAGGTCAAGCCCAGAAGCCTGTAAAAACTTGAGGCCTCCCCAAGACGAGAGCCATTCATTTTAATTGATGCCAGATGGAGATCAGAACGTTGATGATGTAAAGATAGAAGCTTGGTTTTAGATGCATTAAAAGTAACAAGCCACTCCTTTCCCCATTGTACAACGTAATCAAGATCAGAGGAGAGAATCGGAGAGAACTTGGTCGTTTACTGTCTTAGATGTGCTAAAAATATCTACGAATGATGTAAGGATGTGATTTGGAAGATCATTAATGTAGATCAGGAAAAGAGTTCGTCCCAGGATGGACCCCTGAGGGACGCCAGCATTTATACTGTGGGCTTCTTATTTTTGCCCATCAACTACTACTCTTATGAACCTATCAGAGAGAAATGATTTAATAATTGAGAAGACATTTCCAGCTATACCATAGCTGGAGATCTTGTGAAGTAAACCTTTATGCCATACCCTATCAAAGGCCTTTGATATGTCAAGAGCAATTGCCCTAGAAAGGTTGCCTCTGTCAAGAGATTCACTAATCCTATGAGATATAACTGTAAGCACATCTGCTGTAGATCTAGCAGAACGGAAACCATATTTTGTGTCACTAAGAAGGTTATTTTTGCTGAGATGGTTGATTACTTCTCTATTTAACACAGATTCCAGCAACTTACTCATGACGCACAGGAGACTTATTGGCCTGTACTGAGAGGGGGATGAACGATCACCTGAATTCTTAAATACAGGGCATACTGATGAGATTTTCCATGGTGATGGGAAGCAATTCTCCTTAGGACAACGTTTAAACAGTTTTGTAAGTATGGGCCCTAGTTCTGGTTGAAGTTTTTTTGAGTACTATAATTAGAATACCGTCAGGGCCAGTTGCTTTACTGTAATCAAAGTTTTTGATTAGCTTGGCAACATCACGTACAGATATTTGTATATCACATAGCGTGTTTTCTGATACAGGAGGAAATATTGGGGGTTGGCGGCCTTGGTCGCAAAGGGTAGAATTAGCTGCAAAGTTCTTGGCAAAGAGTTTGGCTTTGTCTGATGCTGACGAGATTAACTCAGGTCCATTGATGATAGTTGGGATAGAGCACACGCTTCTGTTCAGGATTCTGTTTGCTATTTGCCAAAACTGGTGGGAACCAAGTTGCTGCTCAGCTACTTTGGACTTGACGGACTGAGCATACAACTCTCTTGCGTTCTTTATTACTTTCTTACAATGGTTGCTGGCAGTCCTGAAAGTGGCTTTAGTTTCCATACATCTATTATGTTGGAAGCAGTGGAAAAAGGGATTTCTGTGCGCAATAGCAGCAGTACATTCTGGAGAAAACCATGGCTGGCTGTTAGGTTTTTGCTGAAACTTTTTAGAGGGTATGAAATGGTCAATACCTACAATTAACCATTCAGTCAGGTCTGATACTATAGACGACACATCCTTTTTAAACATGGAACGCAGAGGAAGATCCGATATAAATGTACGGAAACTATCCCAGTTAGCCATAGTGTATCGATGAGGACTTATTACATTTCATTTTTATCTTAATTGATACAACTGAGTGGTCGGAAGATCCAAGAGGAGACAGAACGGAAACTGAACATAGTTCAGGGCAAGTTGGGAGAAAAAGGTCTAGGAGACTTGCATACTGGCGGTCATTGTCAGGCACACGGGTGGGTTCGTGAACAAAAATATATATATATATATATATATATATATATATATATATATATATATATATATACTAGCTGGCCGCTTGGCATTGTATAGTCATAAAATACGATTAAGTATGCTATTTTAATTTATGCAGATTTTCTATTGATTGTTATACATAGTAGTGATTTCTCACATGTATATCAAAACTTTGAAACTTTAATGCAGTTAAATATATAAATGTATATTTGCGCATGCATAGAGGATATAAATAAGTTGATTTATAGAATTTATGAATATTCACATATTCTCCTGGTATACATGATTCGATGCACAATCATCTGCACAAAATGTATACAATCATTATTTATATATAAGAGTTTACATTACTGCACGCCTGTGGAATTGTCTTCCGTTTTCCTGCTTTCTAGCTGTCTATAATATGGTTGTCTTCAAGTCCAACGTGAACAAGTTTCTGATGAGCCGTTCCACTTAAGTTAACAAATTTACCGAACTTCCATTTCTATCGATTACTATATTGTCCTTTTGACTACTCTACACTCTTTAACCCTTATCCTTGAGTGGCCTATCAGCCTTGATAAGTTGTGACGCCTATGTAATATATATATATATATATATATATATATATATATATATATATATGATGAGAAATATGGAAATAATTCCGGCAAAATAGAGAAATAAAAAGGAACAAACCGTATTATGTGTTCATCAACGTTTTGTCTTTATTTCGAGACTTCCTCTGGATGAATGAGATTAAGAAAACAAAAAACACCAGTACAAAATATTTGAAAATGTTTCACGTGCAAAGTGTGACGCTATTCTATTTCAGAAAAACGGAAAAAGACGTTGAAAATTCAAAAAGGAAGGGGAGAGCTTGCACTGTTAAAGAGAAGGAAATTTTAGTGACGTCATATAGTCGTTAATGTAATTTTAACAGATATGAACGCAGTTAATATTCTTATTGGAGAGAAATATATCTGTTGAAATTCAAATATAGGTTTATAACAGAAATAAAATAATATAATAATAATAATAATAATAATAATAATAATAATAATAATAATAATAATTAATACATATAATCTCAATCAATAAATTACATAACACTCATTTTATTTCAGTTTTTAAAAAAGTGCGGACTTGCTTTTTGCCCCAGTATATATATATATATATATATATATATATATATATATATACATATATATATGTGTGTGGTAAAACTGCTAATTAGTAAAAACCTTTTTGTCTTTTTTTTTTTTTTTTACACAGTGATCACCACTTATCAAGGCCCGGAAACCACTCAGGGATAAGGGTTATTGCAAGTACATTACGTTAGTGTGGAGATTTGATGAAGTGTTTACTTAAGGGGGCGGTTCATTAGGAATTTGTTAACGTTGGACTTGAAGACATCCAAGTTGTAGTCAGGTGGAAAGCAGGCAGACGGAACAGAGTTCCACAGGCGTGCAGTTCTAAGAAAGAAGCTTTGTTCATGGAATCCGCGTTTTGATTTAGGCACAGATATAGAGTGGGGGAAATATTTCACAGTGGATTCAGCTAGACGGGTGTTTTTCGTGAAAGATTGGCGAGGGGGGACCAGAGATTAGAGTTCAGACGAGCACTTGCCATGGAAATAACGATAAAACAAGGATAGGCTCGCAACGTCTTTTCTGTGGGAGAGAGGTTGCAGGGTAGAGAAAAGGGCATCCCCCACTAAGCCACGAAGTCTATTTTGTACTCTGTCAAGGCAGGATAGGCTGTTTTTAGCAGCTCCTGCCCAGATATAGCAACAGTATTCTATTCTTGGACGTACTTGGCTTTTATATAGATAGAGAATTGCATCAGTAGTGAGATATCTTCTGGAGCGGTAGAAGGATCCCACCATCTTTCCAGTGACCTTGGCAACAGACTTGATGTACGTGTTCCATTTCAGATCAGGAGTAAAGGTAAAACCCAGAAGCTTGTCAAAACACGGGGCCTCACCCAGACGAGAGCCATCTATCACAATTGATGCCAGATAGGGATCAGAGCGTTGATGATGTAAGGATAGGAGTTTGGTTTTAGATGCATTAAAGGTAACCAGCCACATCTTCCCCCATTGAACCACGCGCTCGAGATCAGAGGAGAGAGAATCAGAGAGAACTTTGTCATTTACAGCCCTTGATGTGTTGCCGTAGATGGTCGTGTCATCAGCATAGATGTCAACGAATGATTTAAGTATGTGTTTAGGGAGGTCATTGATGTAGATCAGGAAGAGAGTTGGGCCAAGGATTGACCCCTGGGGGACTCCAGCATTGCAGGCCTCTGATTTTTGTCCATCTACCACTACTCTTATGAGCCTATCGGAGAGAAATGATTTAATAATTGAGAAAACATTTCCACTTATACCGTAGCTAGATAGAGTTCAAAATAGACTTCGTAGCCTCGTAGGAGATGTCCTTTGCTCTTCCTTGCAACCTCTATCTCACAGAAGAGATGTTGCGAGTTTGTCTCTGATGTATCGTTATTTTCATGGAAAGTGTTCGACTGAGCTTCAATCTATGGCCCCCCCTCGCCAAACTTTTACAAGAAACACTCGTCTAGCTGTAAACACTATCAATAATTCCCCCCACTCTTTATCTGTGCCTAAACCTAAACGTAGATTCCATGAACAGAGCTTCTTTCTTAGAACTGCACGCCTGTGGAATTGTCTTCCGTTTTCCTGCTTTCCGGCTGACTACAATATGGTTGTCTTCAAGTCTAACATAAATAAGTTCTTGATGAGCCATTCCATATAAGTTATCAAATTTACCAAATTTTCATTACTAATGATTACTATATTGTCCAATTTCTACTGTACACTCTTTAACCCTTATCCTTGAGTGGCCTCTTGGCCTTGATAATGTGGTGATACCTATGTAAAAAAAAAAAAAAAAAGCTGGAAATCTTGTGAAGTAGAACCTTATGCCATACCTTGTCGAAGGCCTTTGATACGTCAAGAGTAATTGCCCTAGAAAGGAAGCCTTTCTCAAGAGATTCACTAATCCTATGTGATATAACCGTCAGCACATCTGCGGTAGATCTTGCAGAGCGGAAACCATATTGTGTGTCACTAAGAAGGTTATTCCTGCTGAGGTGGTTGACTATTTCTCTATTTAATATGGATTCCAGCAACTTACTCATAACACACAGGAGACTTATTGGTCTGTACTGAGATGACTTATCACCTGAATTCTTAAATACAGGGCAAACTGATGAGGTCTTCCAGGGAGTCGGAAAGCACTTCTCCTTAAGGCAGCACTTAAATAGTTTCGTAAGTATGGGAGCAAGTTCTGGTTGAAGCTTTAACACTATAATTGGGATGCCATCAGGGGCAGTTGCTTTACTGGAATCTAGGTTCTTGATTAGCTTGGCGACCTCATGCACGGATATTTGTATGTTACCTAGCTTGTTCTGTGTTATAGGAGGAAATATGGGGAGTTGATGGCCTTCGTCGCATAGGGTAGAATTAGCTGCAAAGTTCTTTGCAAATAGTTTGGCCTTGTCTGACGCTGACGAGATGACCTCTGGTCCATTGATAATGGTTGGGATAGAACGCACACTTCTGTTCAGGATCCTATTTATTATTTGCCAAAACTGGTGGGAACCAAACCGCTGATCAGCTACCTTGGATTTAACAGACTGGGCATATAGTTCTCTTGCATTTTTTATTACTCTTTTACAGTGGTTGCTGGCAGTCCTGAAAGCAGCTTTAGTCTCAGTGCATCTATTACGTTGGTAGCTATGGAAAAAGTGATTTCTGTGCGCGATAGCAGCAGAACATTCTGGGGAGAACCATGGCTGGCTGTTAGGTTTTTGTTGGAATTTTTTAGATGGTATGAATTGGTCTATGCCTACAATTAACCATTCGATCAGATCTGATACTATAGAGGACACTTCCTTTTTAAACATGGAGTGCAGAGGTAAATCAGATATGAATGTACGGAAGCTATCCCAGTCAGCCATAGAGTATCGATATACAGTACGGTGAAGGGGTACGTCTGGGGCCTTATTACATATCGTTTTTATCTTAACTGATATGACAGAGTGGTCGGAGGATCCTAGAGGAGAATGAACGGAACATGAACATAGCTCAGGGGAAGTTGAGAGAAAAAGGTCTAGGAGGCTTGCATATTGACCGGGTGTATCGGGCACACGGGTAGGTTCGCGAACAATCTGAGTGAGGTCATAAGCAATGGCAAAATCATGACAAAACCTCCCCTCATTGTCTGTCTTATTTGAATGGGTCAGCCATTCCATGTTATGGACGTTGAAGTCACCACAGATGTGGATGTTAGCCGAGAGATGTGCAGACAGTATGTGGTCTATTTTCTCAGATATGCTCTTAAAGATAGTAACTCCGCTGTTGTGGGGCCGATAGAGGGCAAATATAAATGCAGTGGTGTTAGCAAGTGCAACCCTGAAGCACATATAGGGTAAATTAGGATCTTCTCTAGAGATATCCCTGCCACACGGGAAGCCATCCTTAATGTAGGCACATATTCCATGCCCATGGCGATCTTGGGTGTCAGATTTAGGTGTTAAATTAAAGTATCCGTTAATTATGAACTCATCTAGGGAAGTGGTCGGCCCTATTCCAGTTTCACTTAGAAATAATATGTTCGGTTTCATCTCCTGAAGAGAGTGCTCAATATTATTGAGAATGCTCAATATTATTGCAGAGCAAGTATGTGTTTTATTTTTTTAGTACCGATTTATCTGTTTGGTTACATATGTTTCGGATGTTGGACCATGTTTACGATCCAACAGACTCGTCAGACCTTACAGAAATGGTTGTTAGTATTTGGAAGTAGTGTTTTAGAAGAAAAAAAAGGGGGTAAGCGATAATAATGGGGAGGGAGACAATATTTCAGTTTTGAAATGCATTAGATTGTAGTGTGTGTGGGGGAGTAGCAGATTCAGGTAGGCGTGGGTGGAGATATATGGATATAGGGAGGGGGAGGTGAACAGAGGGTGGTAAAGAAAAAAGAAAGGGGTGTAAGAAGAGGAGGGGTTTCAATTTTTAGGTTTTACCCTGTCTATGTCTCCAATATGAACAAGCAACAACAAATATAACATACATGCCTTCTAATATAACCCCTATGCAACATACACATATTTGGTGCTCATGTACCAGTCCCCTCATACAAGGGTGGGTGTGAAAAAAAAAGAACTTCAGTTACCACGGGAAAACACAACGTTTTAGGGTCCATTATAAATAACCCACGAAAAAAATATACTAAACGAAATGAAGAAAAAAAAAAGAAAAACGCACACACACATATACACAATGTAAAAATATATACAAGAAAAAAATGAAAAAAAGGCCGATATGCCGCAAAAGAAAACAGTCGTAATGAATGAAAAAAGATGTATATGGGTCGGTTCAAAACAAACCATGAATAATTCATTCATAAAAAAAGACTGTTTATGCTAAGATATTTCACACGAGACGAGAAAATTTGTACACACACACACACACACACACACACAAAAGTTGAGCAAAAGAAAAATTTCAAAGGCAACTCATAAATAGTTTTCATTGTTTCAATATATTTTCTTGAGAAAAGTTACAACTGTTTGTGGAAATCATAGTTTAAACGTGTAATGTAACGTATTTTTTAAAAAATGCTTTTATATATTGTAAATTGTCTTGAATGTATGTAAATATTATTGTATTTTTGCGACAGGAATTCAAAGTCATTATTAGGTATATACATTAGAATTCAAATGATTTAGGAAAAATAAGATGATACTGATAAGATGGTTGGCCTAGAATATATTAGAATTTTAGAGTGTGACAAAAATAGCAATTACATAAACGGGTATTTTTTAGAAGTTTTTACATATGTGATAAGCCAAAAGAGAGATTTTCTTTTTTAATAATTTGCTTTTTGTATTATTTTTTAAAAGTCCATAAACATTTTTTTGCAAGAAGAGTAACTTGCCGGGTAAGCATTAGAGATGCCCCGTTCGAAAAAAAAAAAAAAAAAATGGACGCTGTGAATTGAGTGCTTGAAAAAAAGCTTGTCGCATGTGATGACTCCAAGTAGGATGTAAGACTTTGCTCAATAAATTAGAAGCAGGCATGGAGAGGATACGAGAATCCTTAAGGGTATCAACGACTATGAAAGTCGTACCACAGACAAATCCCATATAGCTTAATGAGGTGAGAGAAAAGTAAAATATACCATAGGTGCGTAAGAAGATACAACCTTATGTTTTTATTTTTTATAAATGCATGAACGCTGGATATCTCTGCTGGATCTTAGAAGCTCTGATGAGAGAAAAGAAAAATCACAAAAATCGGGGCATAGCTAGAAAACAGGCGCAAATAGGAATCATGGCGCAAGGTTGGGGGTTAATTAGTTAAGAGTGATATTCTGCAAATCTTCATCAAAATTCCAAGAGTCCGAGCAAGGAAATCCAAGTGAATCAATGTGATGAAAGGTATATCTTAAAATTTGGAAGCCAACCACGAAGATTAATTATGAGCTTTGAGATGTCCCGGAAAAGGTAAGATAGTTACAAAATGAAAACAAAGCCATACTTAATAGAACAACCGAGCAAAGGATACGATCAGGGCACTTTTGGGCGAAAGGAGTCATCAATTTCGAAGAGGTAAAGTGAGACCTCTAGTTTATGGCGTAAGGGTGGCTGGATAAAGCAGTTGAGGTGGATCAGGGGATGAATACCCTACACCCAAAAAGTAAATGCCAAGAAGATCAGAGAGGGTCTTATCTAATTTAAAAAAAAATAAATAATAATAATTGTGAAGTCAGTTGGAAAGGGCTGACTAAAGGAGTTTTGTTTTAGTCTGATCTTTCTTAGCCGTGTGGTTGTGTAGATAAAGAAAAAATGTACTAGAATTTAAAAATGCATACATTTTTTGAAAATAAGGATAGAAGGGATGTTAAGGAACAGTCGCCTGTTCTTGTAAGTAAGTAAAAATGAGATAGGATAGCGTAAAATTCGAACCTGGGAAGCTAGGTTTGGAATTAAGAATTCCGATTATAAATTCAAAATAAATAATACAGATATGTTATTGAAAAGGAATGCGTGTTAGTAATGTTATTGAAAAAGGAATTTGATGATTCAATTCTGTTTATGAAAATGAAATGAAATTAAAATAAGGAATTTGAAACGAAAATGATAAACATATTTGTAAAATAGGTTAGTCGGAAATGAGGTTAGAGAATTTTTCTTTGCAAGCATGTGTGGTCGATGCACGTGTTTTGGGCATGTTTTAGGCAATGTGAGGCATGTCAGGCCACGGGAGTGAATGTACATTGTTTGGTCATGCAATGACGTCATGAGTAAGGGATGAGTTCTCAATATAGTGAGAGCTTTAGGAGTCAGTCAGAGAGAAGTCAGTGCCGGGACAGGGTCGGACAGACAGAGCTGACATCCGCCTTGGAAGTGAAGGTTAGAAGAAGGAAATAATGTATAAACTTTGAATTCCTTGGTGCGAAGCCATTGGCCGGTCGAATGGAATAAACGAACATCATCATATTTTTGTAACTGTCGTCATTCAACAACAAAGGTATTGTGAATTATTGTATTATAAGAACTTTGTGTATAAACTCATCTAAGAATATGTCTCTGTCATCTTAAGAATGTGCCTCCTTCTCAGTATCGAGAAATAATGAATGTTCCTTCATTATGATAAAAGACTGAGAATCATCATCTCAAAAATATATGTGTTAAAGAAAGATAATGTTTATAGAAACACTCCAAGAACTGTCAAACTGTAAAAATGTCAATCTCTCCTCTATCTATCTCTTCTATCCATCCCCTCTCAATGTGTATTACATGTGCCCTGTCCCTCTTTATATATACCCTGTCTATGTCTCCAATATGAACGAGCAACAACAAATATAACATACGTCATCTTCTAATATAACCCCAATGCAACAACGGTACAACAAGTGGATTGCAACCAGATGAGATTACTTCGAAAGGGGCCAGAGTTTGGAATTAAAACTTTCTTCTTTAACAGGTTTAAATTTTCTATAAAATTGTTAATAGAAATATTCTAAGCAGACATAGTATTTTTACTCAGTTTCAAATGGTTGCCTTCGAATTTTGATTTGTTGATTTCAGTCACGTGACAGTTTGATACTTTGAAGTAATTTTTTATCTCCTTACATCGAGTAACTTGTCTGGGACGATTTCCATAAATAAAAATTATAAAGAATTCTTTGGATGAGAATTTGGTGCTGAATTGTCACCATCTGATATTTTTGTCCCCGTGGATACATGTTCAATTTTTAAATGGTTGCCTTCGAATTATCTTTTGATTTGTTGATTTCAGTCACGTGACAGTTTGAAAACGTAAACATCTGGACGTAACTCTCGCTATCTTTATTTTCTCCTTTAATCCTCACATTTCATGAATGATGTCTCTGACAAAGGGGGTACAATTGCTGTGTTCTGAGTTGGAATTTATCCATCTGACACTAATCGTTGGATAGTTTGTTTTTTTTTGCTTCGAAGTAATAATTTTGATTTGTTGATTTTAGTCACGTGACAGTTTGATACTTTGAAGTAATTTTTTATCTCCTTACATCGAGTAACTTGTCTGGAACGATTTCCATAAATAAAAATTATAAAGAATTCTTTGGATGAGAATTTGGTGCTGAATTGTCACCATCTGATATTTTTGTCCCTCACTGGTAAAATGACTCCTAACAGAAGAAAAAAATAGTTGTAGCAAAAAAGGTCATAGTCATTTTGTTTGTTGTAACAGAATTAGCAATAACCGAAATGAGGGGAAATAGAGAGCTTACCTCGGATACGTCTATTGTGTTTCAGGCTGAGCAGAAGAGAGAGTTCCAAGATGGCGCCCATGGGTCTTTATTAGCGTTGACCTGATGTAATTCTCGTAGAATC
Source organism: Euprymna scolopes (assembly GCF_053919585.1). Classification (NCBI taxonomy): domain Eukaryota; kingdom Metazoa; phylum Mollusca; class Cephalopoda; order Sepiida; family Sepiolidae; genus Euprymna; species Euprymna scolopes. The sequence continues at coordinate 175,874,971 of NC_136485.1, read as the reverse complement.
GGATCTACTCTCATGCGATTATGCAAATGGACAATTCCCGGCCACTATAAAGGCAGGACGCTGGAAAGCAATGAGGTGTGTCTGGCAGATTGTGTGTAGGTGGTTCTGGGGATTGGATTGTTCTTTGTGACGAACCATGTGTTTGCGAGAAGCGAGTTTTTTTTTTGTTTGTTTTTTTTCCTGTTCCTTTTTTCTCTACGACTATTACAGCCAAGAAATTCCCTCTCTTCTAGAGGTGGACGATACTGACTATTTCCTATCTGTGTTCCTGATTGTTTTTTTTTGCCTACTACATTTTCCTTCAAGCTATTTGGCCCGACTATGGCGAAGGTGCGGATAAGCAGTGATGTTATCAAGCCATTCTCTGGCGAGGGAGACGTTGTAGCGTGGCTGAAAAAAGTGAGACTTGTCGCACCACTTCAGCAGGTGGATGATTTAGAGAGTCTGCTACCTTTATATCTGGAAGGTGATGCACTGGCCCTCTACATGGAAATGGAGGATGATCAAAAGAAGATAGACCAGATTGAGGCCCAATTAAAAGAGTCATTTACCGACAACGCATTTGCAGCATACAAAAAAATAACTATGTTTAGATGGGCTGGTGAATGTGTGAATGTTTATGCTAACAAGGCAGTTGGTTGGATTGGCTGGACTCACAGGAGATGGCTTAGAGAGACTCACAAAATTGACTTTCGTCACTGGGTTCCCTGACGCTATCTCAATTGCTCTTCAACAGGTGCCGAGCATCGAAGCCCTGACCATGGGGGAGCTAATGTCTAGAGCGAGAATTTTGATGACGACTGGGGAACAAAATCAGGAGGTGGTTGCAGCCACACGCTCACCCAAAAACAGGGCCCAGAATATTCCTGTTAGTGTGACCTGTTTCAAATGCAACGTTAAAGGCCACCTTGAAAGGGACTGTCGAAAATGTGGAACACTGTGTTACTGGTGTGGTGAGAGTGGACACTGGGCTCGGAACTGCTCGGGAAACGAGCAAGGGAAAGACACATAAGCGCCAGTCTCCTTCCTCATCAAGATGCGAACACAACGCTCCCGGTGATAAGCATTCATGTTGACGGGACGCGATGTTTGGTGCTTATTAATACCGGATGCTCTAGGACGATTCTACATGCAGACCAGTGCCGGTCTTGAAGAAAAACGAACGTGAGTGTTAAAACAATTGGTGGAATATCCCATGCATGCTGCAGTGTTGGAGCGGTCTCTGTATCCACTGATGAAGGTGTGTCTGCCAGAATCGATGTGTTGGTGGTGCATGGCAAATCGCTGGGGTTTGACTTACTTCTAGGGATCAATACCATAAAAGCTCTGGGAGGTGTCGTTGTTGAGCCTACAGGACCAATGCAGCTGGACGGCAGGAAAAATATTAAATGCGCAGCCATTTCTATTAATGAACCAGATTTCACCGCCACCTTTGACCATCAAAACCGAACATGGACTGCATCGTGGAAGTGGTCTGAGGACCACCCTCCTGAAAGGAATCGAGTGTCAGAATACCCAGTGCTGGCAGAAATCCGTGAAGAATACATGCAGGAGCTCCACACCTGGATAGATAACGGTTAGCTCGTGTCGTACCCAGAGGATAAATTGGGAACCCCCCAAAGGCCTAATTCCTCTGATGGCTGTGATACAGCCGAACAAAGCCAAAGTGCGCCCGGTGATGGACTACCGGGAGCTATATGTAGCAATTGGTGCAGCCTTTAACACAGCTTTCTAATCCAGATTTTTTTTTCTAGAACTACAGGTTTATCACTGTTTTCCCCTTACCTATAGCCATTTCAAGACGAGCATTTCACTCAAGTAGAAATTCTCATACTAATGTAGAACCATACTATCCCTCAAAAAATCGCCGGCTCCAACTGCTGTGTTTGCCGTGGTTGCCTTTATCTTCTATTCTGGCTGTGTCATCTTGGCGATCACAGAGGGCACAAATACTAGTTTACAAGTACAATATTTTTCGGACACTTTACTATTCGGCTTTCTGAGTACCATAGACTGACGAAATTCCTTCAATAGAATAGCATAAACATATAAAGACAATACCTGTAATAAAAATGGAAGAAAATCGATTAGGTAAAGAAAAATATTTAATTTTCGTCATTTTTTACAAAACACACGCGACATTAGTTTTTCTGACATCGTTAAAAAACTGTTAATAGTCTGTAATATCACCTTTCTTCTCAATAAGTTTTATCAATCTCTATTCAAAATGATCAAACATATGCAAAATAACAGCTCTACGTGTTTCTATTAATTTTTTTTTTTTGGCATCTAATAGTCGTTCCCATAGTTGAGCATCTTTCGTTATTTTAGGTCCATTATAGACAAGTTGCCAAGCATTTCCGAAACATTTTCCATTAAATTTAGGTCTAGGCTTTTTGCAGGCCATTCTAAAGTAGTCATATTTACGTTAGCCATCCATTCTTTTATGAGTTTTGACACATGGATGCTGCAATTGTCTTGCTGTAGAACGAAATCATTCCCCATCTCTCTTCTTACCCTTGGTAGGGCTTTCTCGTCCAGCAACTGTTTGTAGTTTTCGCTGTTCTGTCGTCCTTTAAGCCACTCCAATCATATATTTCCATTAGCAAAGATCATACTTCAAACCATAACTCCTCCTCCTCCTCCTCCTCCTCCTCCTCCTTCTCCCATCTGTCATTTATTCCGTACAACAGGCTCGCCCCTTCTCGACTAAGTGCAGCATCCTTCGGGCCCATCAAACTTGAAACGCTTCTCATCAGGAAATATAACCTTCTTAAAGTCAACATGCTTTGTTAACCACCTTTTCGCACTCTCCAGTCTTGCTCCTTTGTGTTTCTTTGTAAGTGTAATTTTTTTCTTATCCTTGCATACTTCAAACCAATCCTATACAGCGTTCTTTGTACTGTTCGGCGTTTACATCTAATTCACATTTCTCCTTCACTTTTCTTGCTGTAAGTTTCCTCCAGATGTCAAAAGCCGTGTCACAGTCCTTTTCATTCTCCTTTCAGTCCTCTTGGCAATTGATCTGTTCCGCCCTCTCTTCTTTTTCCGCTCGGAGTTTGTCTTCAGCATGTATTCTATGCATGAAACTGTGTTGGAAGATGCATGTTGGCTGCGACCTGAAGATGACTCTCAATATATCAACTTAGCCGAAATGGACGCCGTATTGAAAGACATCAATTTGGCTCTTCAGTGGTAGAGCAAGGTGCTATACATAAAGACAGATTCTGTCTGCGTATACCATTGGGTCTTGGACACGCTAACTGGAAAGGTGCGAGTACGCACCAAAGCAGCAAGTGAGATGCTTATTAGGAGGGGACTAAGCACTCTCAAGGAGCTCCTGACAGTGAACGTGACACTGCTTCCATCAGCACGAAACATTGCTGACCGATTGACACGAGTACCACAGCAGTGGTTTGAGGCAATTAAAAAGAAAAAGATAGGAGCGGTTTACACAGATGAGCTGGATGAGAGTCAAATCATGGCTATTCACAAAGGTAGTGGACATCCGGGGGTGCGACGGACTACCTACTTTGTCAGGAGAAGTTGCCCACCTACGACAAAAGCAACCATTAAAACGGTCACACGGAAATGTGAAGAATGTCAGTCGATTGACCCAGAGCCAGTCAGGTGGGAAAACAGAAAGCTGGAAGTTAACGAGAATTGGCAGAGAATTGGAATGGATATCACGCATTATGGCACCTTCCATTTTTTAACTTTAACAGACTGTGGTCCATTGCGAGGCAGGACTCGGCAAGCGTGATTCATCAGTTGGAGGCAGTATTCCTCAAGCGTGGCTCGCCACATGAACTCCTTTTAGACAATGACATGGCTTTCTGCAGCAACGCGTTCCAAACATTTGCACATAAATGGGTTCACTTGCGATTCCGTTGTGCATATGCTCCAGCCGGGAATAGCATAGCGAAGCAATGTCACCATACAGTGAAACAAATAGCGGCTAGAATGCGCTGTCCCATACAGGAGGCTGTCTACTGGTATAACATCACACCAAGAGACGACACATCTCCCTTCATTGCACCTGCCAACAGAATTTATCGATACAAAGTTTGAGTAAAGGAGACCAATCTCGCAACTGCGTCCCCAGGTCCCAAGAACAGCTCTTACCAGGTTGGAGATCGCGTGTGGGTTAAAGACCGCAAAATCGATGTACCATGAGGTTCGGCAAGGGTGAGGTGACCAAGGTAATCAGCCCTCAATCGATATTGTTGGGTGGTGTGCCTCGCCACGTGAAAGATCTGCGCCCTTGCCATTATGTTGTTACATCGGAGGAAGAGGAAGACGGTACGATATCTTCTGAAATGATGCAGGATGACGGAGAGGATTTTGAGCCATATAATGCACAGACCGAAGAGGCGGAATAGGGACCACCTGTCTTGCCTTTACGAAGGAGTACCCGACAAAGACGGATACTGCCCCCCTGCCCTGATTGTGAAACACCGCCTATGGAACAGACTGGTGGCAATAACAGTGGTAGTGAGGAAGATGGCAAGGAGGAAGTGCTGTCTCCGGTTCTTCAAAGAAGTACCCGACAAAAACGACTGCTCCCCTGCCCTATTTGTGATCATGAGATCAGGGGGGAGTGTAGCAGAATTAGCAATAACCGAAATGAGAGGAAATAGAGAGCTTACCTCGGATACGTCTGTTGTGTTTCAGGCTAAGCGGAAGAGAGTCCAAGATGGCGTCCATGGGTTTTTATTAGCGTTGACCTCATGCAATTCTTGTAGAATCAGGTCTACTCTCACATGATTATGCAAATGGGCAATTCTCGGACGCTATAAAGGCAGAACACTAGAAAGCAATGAGGTGTGTCCGACAGATTGTGTGCAGGTGGTTCTGGTGATTAGATTATTCTTTGTGACGAATAACGTGTCTGCGAGAAGCAAGTTTTTTTTGTTTGTTTTTTTTCTGCTCCTTTTTCCTCTACGACTATTACAGCCAAGAAATCCCTCTCTTCTAGAGGTGGGCGACTATTTCTTATCTGTGTTCCTGATTGGGTTTTTTTGACTACTACATTTTCCTTCAATGTCGAAACTCAAGGTCATTATAGAATCTAAATGTTTTAATTTTGCTCAACACAATGAGCATACTGCACTCAGATGCAAGGAGCTACTGTAATTAGGGACAAGATTTATAGAGGACATCCTAAGTGGGGAGTTGTGTAGTAAAATGCTTGTTTACATTACATTTTAATTTCCACTTGTAAGCACAGGTCATAGTCATTTTATTTGTTGTGTGTCGATGATGACGTCAAGGAATTAAAAGTCGTACTACATGATTAAACCGTTCTCCCTTCGCTTCTAAAGGGACCCTCCTATGATCATGTCAACTCTGCCCAACTGACTCTGCTGGTGTTTTTTAATCCGGATTCGACTCCTCTGATCTCTCTGACTAATCCTGGCTCCTATATTGAGAAATTCCCTTTCTGTTATGACGTCATATATGTGGTTCAAAACGTGATGAACTCACGTGGCTGACACATTCTCCACACACACTTCTGCAACAAAGAATTCTCACTAACCTATTTTTTAACCTATTTTTCAATATGTTTTTAAATTGCATTGTTCATTATTTTTTTAGCTGACCTTTTTAATTCAATTTCCATAAAAAAATGAAGAATAAAATTCTTTTTACAAAAAAAACAATATCTAAACTATTTTATATGAAATTAAACAATACGAAATTCTAACATTCTATTTTCTGAATCTATCTCTGAACTTTGCTTACAAAGTTCGAATCTCGGTCTATCCTAATCTCATTTTCCACTTATCTAATGTTCTTCTTACTTACAGGAAAAGGAGACAGCCCTTTTTCCTGTAACAGTAAGGAGCCACTGTGATTAAGGGCATCCTAAGTGTTGCGAGATGCTTGTGTACATTACATTTTAATTTCTACTTGTAAGCACAGTTGAGAAACAAGAAGCAAGAAATCCTTCACCAATCAAGCAAATTTGTGCCAAGCCCTCACGGACTTATTTGTGTCCGAAACTTTGAAGACTAAACATAATTTACACATAACATGAAGCGTTTTCTTTTTTTCCTTCAAATACAGAACATTTTTAGTTACCTTGTAATTTTTTCTCGCTGGCTGTTAAACTTTGAAATTCCTCCCTGTTTCTAGCTAAGCAAAAGTTAATGTGTAATGTCAACTGATATCTCACAGCTCAACTCCCCACATAGCCCTCAACTCCCCACATAGCCCTCAACTCCCCACATAGTCCTCTGTAGACATGATCCCAAATAGTAACTCCTGTTAGAAATTCTGCAAATGCATCAGGTCGCTTGATTGGCTAATTCATGCTGTATATTGTTTTATAAGGAACATTCCTATTGGTTAATTTTAATGCCCACACTCTAGAGAGTTTGGCAGGCTTTTGAACCTGTTTCTCTTCGAGTTCCAGTCAGAGTCGGCATAAGGAAGGAACTCATATAACTTTCTCTTCAATTGAGAATCTTGAGACTCATATTTTGTCCCACGAGGGACTAATACCACAGCCCATGAAAGGGCGAATATTATCTTTTTCAGTCTCGTAAGACTTACACCTAAGTTAAGGCAATGGATGTAATAATGATTATTACACACTCGTCTTGTTGACGAGATATTTTCATCTAAAAACTTCCTCCCTGTCTGTTCTGGAGATACGACCATTGTGAGCTCCAGTCTGGAGTCTTTCTCCAATTATGATCATTTACCGATAACTACATTCTCAACCCAGAGAGAATGAAATTATTCGTTACAGCTTCCAGCCTGAACCAGAACCTGTTGACCTTTCAGTTCCAGACCAGTGAAGAGAACTTACGAAGAATGAACTATCATATCGAAAGATATTTTATACCGGTACCCTTTGGCTAGCAAAGCGAGGCATAAATTTGTTTTGCAACACTTGTTCACCGAATAAATCAGAAGACTATTTTAAGGTAACTTGTTGTATTTCTTTGTGGTTTCTTGTCTGCCAGGGGCTTAGACTGGGTGAGAAATTATTTCTCAAACCCCCTCATGTCGAACTGGCAACATGGGTGATAAAGAGCAGAAAAAATATGTCCGCACATCTCAATTAGATGCTATGTCGTCCTTTTGTTTAAGTTCGGTCTTAACTTTTATTATTTGACTAATGAGTCGCCAATGCTCAAGGTTAAAAGCCACTCAAGTATAAGGGTTAATGAGATTGATTGTCAGTTGAATGAGGAAGAATATTACGAGAGGATTAAAAATGAATGAAATGAAGAAAGTTTGAAGAATCATGAGAATTGTTTATGACAAGTATTTGTTGAATATTGATTTGGGGATTGCTATGTTGTAGTCTAAATGGAAGCTGTCTTATGGTAACGTATTCCATGGATGAAAGTTCCTGGAAGGAACTCTGATTGTGGAAATCCCGTTTGATGTGAGATACATAGAGGACGAAAAAATAATCAAGAAAAAAATGTGTCACCGGGTAGTTATAATCAATAAAGAGATGTATTACTTCAAAATCGATATCATTATTATAAAGGGAGCAGAACGGTAGCCGTCAAAAGCAGTGTGACGTCACAAAAAATGAATCATAGTTGCAAAAAGGTGTGGACGGGTATGTTTTGCTCGAAAGTATAAAATATAAATGCACACGTCCACATTTTTTGACGATTACCATTCGTCCTTTGTGATGAAACCAAACGTCAAAAGTTGGGGTTTGTTCTAGCTCTGACATTGATATAAAAATATTACTTTTTTATTTTAATTTTTTTATTTATTTATTTTTTTTGCAAAGGAGTCACCACTTATCAAGGCCCGGGGGCCACTCAAGAATAAGGATTAATGAGTTCAGAGTAGTCAATGGAACAATATCGTAACAGTCATTAGTAGTGGAAATTTGATAAATTGGATTACTTAAGGGACAACTCATCAAGAACTTGTTTACATTGGACTTGAAGACAACCATATTGTAGTCAGCTGGAAAATAGGGAAATGGAAGAGAGTTCCACAGGCATGCAGTTCTAAGAAAGAACCTTTGTTCATGGAATCAGGTTTAGGCACAGATAAAGAGTGGGGGAAAGTATTGATAGTGGTTTCAGCTAGACGAGTGTTTTTCCTGAAGTTTGGTGAGGGGGGACCAGACGAGTACTTGTCATGAAAATAACGATAAAGCAGAGACGAGCATGTAACATCTTTTCTGTGGGAAAGCGGTTGCAGGGAAGAGAAAAGGGCAGCCCTGACTAGGCCACAAAGTCTATTTTGAACGTTGCCAAGGCAGGATATGACTTTCTAGAAGCTCCTGGCCAGATGTGGCAACAGTACTCTATCCTTGGACGTACTTGGCTTTTATACAGGTAGAGAATTGCATCAGCAGTGAGATATCTATTGGAGCAGTAGAATGATACAACCAATTTTTCCAGTGACCTTGGTAACGAATTTAATGTACGTGTTCCATTTCAGATCAGAAGTAAAGGTCCAACCCAGAAGCTTGTCAAAACATGGAGCCTCTCCAAGGCGAGAGCCAGTCATTTGAATTGATGCCAGATGGGGATAAGGGCGTTGATGATGTAAAGATAGAAGCTTGTTTTTAGATGCATTAAAATTACCTCTTTTCCCATTGTAGCACATGCTTAAGATCAGAGGAGAGAGAATCAGAGAGAACTTGGTCGTTTACAGCCTTTGATGACCTGCCATTGATGGTAGAGTCATCAACATAAATGTCTACAAATGATCTTAAGATGTGATTTGGAAGATCATTGATGTAGATCAGGAAGAGTTGAGCCCAGGATGGGCCCCTGAGGAACTCCAGCATTAATACTGTAAACTTCTGATTTCTGCCCATCAACCACTACTCTTATGAACCTATCAGAGAGAAATGATTTAATAATTGAGAAAACATTTTCAGCTATACTGTAGCTAGAGATTTTGTGGAATAGACCTTTATGCCATACTCTATCAAAGGCCTTTGATATGTCAAGAGCAATTGCCCTAGAAAGGAAGCCTCTGTCAAGAGATTTTCTAATTCTATGAAATCAGGAAAACATCTGCTGTAGATCTAGCAGAACGGAAACCATATTTTATGTCACTGAGGAGGTTATTTTTGCTGAGGTGGTTGACTACTTCTCTATTTAACACAGATTCCAGCAATTTACTCATGACGCACAGGAGACTTATTGGTCTATACTGAGAGGGAGATGAGCGATCGCATGAATTCTTAAATATGATGAGGTTTTCCAGGGTGTTGGGAAGCAATTCTTCTTAAGACAACACTTAAATAGCTTTGTAAGTATGGGAGTGTGGAGAAATGCGTGACTTACCTGGATAGACCACATGCGGGTCGGTCACCGAAAATAAATAAAAAGAAAGAAAAGAAACGGTCAAGACTCTTATTTATAGAGTAGTGATCACGTGAGTTAGAAGAATATGCAAATAGAGGTGAACGATTTTGCGATATAAAATTTGGTTTAAGAACACAAAGGAATCGAGATACTTGACTTTGTGTTGGTTTTAGGGAGTTAGTTCTGTTTAAGGTTTTTTAGCACTATAATTGGAATACCAATTGCTTTACTGGAATCAAGATTTTTGATTAGCTTGGCAATCTCACACACAGATATTTGTATGTTACATAGTGTGTTTTCAGATACAGGAGGAAATATGCAGAGTTGGTGGCTTTGATCGCATAGGATTGAATTAGCTGCAAAGTCCTTGGCAAAGAGTTTGGTTTTGTCCGATGCTGATGAGATTACCTCAGGTTCATTGATGATGGTTGAGATAGAGCACACGCTTCTGTTCAGGACCCTGTTTGCTATTTTCCAAAATTGATGGGAACCAAGCCATTGCTCAGCTACTTTGGTCTTGACAGACTGAGCATACAACTTTCTTGCATTTTTTATTACTCTTTTACAATAGTTGCTGGCAGTCCTGAAAACGGCTTTAGTCTCAGTTACATTTGGAAGCAATGGAAAAAGTTATTTCTGTAATAAATGGCAGCAGCACATTCTGAAGAGAACCACTGCTAACTGTAATTTTTTGGCTGGAATTTATTGAAGGGTATGAAGCGATCTATACCTATAATTAATCATTCTGCCAGGTTTTATACTATGTAAAGAAAAAGGTTCAGTGCAGCATCACTTTGCAAAAATGAGCATTAATTAATTACAAAGTGAAACGATAAGATTGTTGCCGTAGAAAAGATACAGCTCAACAAAGTTTCCGGCATCGGTAATTCCTTTAGTGTAGTTTCAAGTGAGGGCCACATCATACCACCTCACATATTCGAAGTCGGCTTGAAAGTATCTGGATGTGCTGAAGAATGTGGTGATCTCCTGGCGCAATCAGGTGGCCACTGGCAGACCCTGGGTGTGGCAGCAGGACTGGCAGACCCTGGGTGTGGCAGCAGGACTCAGCACTGGCCCACATGTCCAAAGAGACCCAGGCTTGGCTTCAGACGGAGCGCTATGACTTTGAATCCTTCTCACACTGTCCCCCTCCCCACTCCGACCTAAACCCGTTTGACTGCTTTGTGGGAGGTCATATGTCACCAACATGACCTCCCACAACCAAAACACCGCCTGATCGCCGCCATCTGCTGAGTATTCACTCATCTCCCACGCACGCTTATGAAAAAAACCTGTTTCCAGTTCTGAGCCCATATCGACACAGTGATTGAGCCTAAAGGAAACTGTATTAAATAGATGTCACCTCTACTACATAATCAAGTTACCTGAATTGATTTTTTTCAATAAAAGTTTTAAAATAAAGTTGTTTTTTCTTTAGAGCGATAAATTTCTCATTCAACCTTGTATATCATTAATTTTTTTTTGGTTTCTTACAAAATCATTAGTTTCATTTCACTATTACGCTGAATTCTATTTATACATGTTGCTTATACAAAAGCTTAGTCTATAATAGATTACAAACTAAGGTTTTTTTTTATAAGCAACATCGACTGAAGAGGTCTTTATTTACTAGTAACTGACTGATCGAAACATGCTCATGAATGTGTAGCAACATATTAATGCTTATGTAAAATAAATAAAAAGTGCATATATATATATATATATATATATATATATATATATATATATATATATATATATAATTTGAGGTTGCTATTTTCCAAAGGTAGGGTAACCAGTGAAATATAACGAGGTTCATACAAGAGTGCTCAATACAGAAGTAGAGCAGGTTACATTTGTCTTTACATTAGCAGTAGTTTGTTGCTACACAGTCATGGGCATGTTTCGGTCTACTAGTATTTACTAACTAGAGACTTCATCAGGAAACAACGCTTATTTTCGAAAACGGAATTCTAAAAACAAAAACAGAATTTTAGAATTCCGTTTTCGAAAATAAGGGTTGTTGCCTGATGAGGCCTCTAGTTAGTAAATACTACTAGACCGAAACATGCTCATGACATGTAAAGACAAATATATAAGTGACCTTGTTGGTATGTGAGTGAATAGTCTCTATCAAACTCCTCTCTGCATATTTGGTTAACAGAGTTGAAATACCTAATATCAAAAAGGCTATATGTCTGTCCGTCTCCATATTTTTGCCTGCCTGTTTCCATATTTTCAAACTCAATCTCTTCCGAAATCCGAAGTTGTGAAGCAGCGTTAGGGGCCTCAAATGATTGTTCTTTTGTGGGTCTTTTTAAGGGGTCAAAATGAGTAAAACTTGAAAAAATCGTTATACATTTTAGTTTATTTTTAATTTTTAATCAGTTTATATGCATGTCACGTTGGTACAGTGGTAACGTCACCCGCTTTGAATGCTACAGTTTTGCTTTTGGTTCCAATTCTAGCTGATGTCACACAAATACTTTTTTTTACTTTTGAAATCACGACTCTATAATAATTTATACAAAATCTCGACAAATTAAAATATCATATTTAAGCGTATTACATGACCGGGCAAAGCCCGCCCCCACTAGTATATATATATATATATATATATATATATATTGTTACACATGTGCGATAAAAGATGTGGTAAGGCATCCTAATCCTATCAACTTCGTTATTTCTTGCTTGTGTTCGTCTGTCCGGCGTGTCTCGCCTACAAACAGATTATATGGCTCATAGCCGCCAGTGATTTAACTCACAACTAGATTCAAATATCCTGGACGAGCCCCATTTGTTACACACGTGCGATAAAAGATGTGGTAAGGCAATTTATAACGTAGGGGTATGAACGGAAACTTAATGATAAAACAAATATCGTTTACCTTTGTAACACGTTACCAAAAGGGGAGGGATACGAGAGAATTTACAGGAAAGTAAGGTCCCAGTATCTTATCGCACATGTGACATAGATAAAAATAAAGGCATGAAACACGGGAACCGAACACGACAAAAACGCGAGAAGGAACGAAACAAAAACACCAGTGGTAATATTTTCGAAATTAAATTTTATTATAAAACAATAAACTAACTATGGTAGGGAAGGAATAATGCAATTAAGTGAAAATAAAAAAAGAACAAATTATAAAGATGGGGAGGGGTATCTTTGTCTACTATCCGAAGATGCCAACAAGAAATATATCAAAACAAAATGATGTATCTTCAATACAAAAAAATGATGGCAAAATGAATTCAATGTCTTAATACACGAGAGAGGGAAATATTCACCGAGATTACTTACTAAGTTTATTCTTTTTTTTTATTTATCTTTTCTTTCCTTTTGTTCCAAGCGGTTGGTCAAAATGTCTTTAATATCTGTCCCTCTGGATTAAGGGGCACGTTTGTCAAAGGCAGCATGCGTTCTGCAGATTCAACCGACATAAGTCCAGCTCAAATAAACAGAAGTTTATAGAAGCTAGAAATAATTGTAAGAGAGTGATAGAGACAACTAAGACAGATTACTCTGAAACCACCAGAAAACGCATCGAAGCACAGAAATTAGGAACCCGGGATTTTTGGAAAATCTACAACAGCGTAGTAAATAATGGACAGTCAACTATTCCCTCACTATCAAACAATCATGAGGTTACTTGTACGGCAACTGACAAGGCTAATCTGCTTGCAAGTCGGTTTGCCTCAAACTCCACACTGAACTCGGTACACCACTCACTCCCTGATTTTCCTCTGCGAACAGACGCCTCACTAGACGATTTGAAAATCACCCCTTCTCAGGTACATGCTATTATAAAAAACCTAGACACCTCAAAAGCATGTGGACCAAATCTCATCCCGGCTGTGCTATTAAAAAAATGCTCTGTCGAGGTTGCTCCAGTTCTATCCAAACTTTACAATAAATGCCTTAACGAATCTTGTTTTCCGGACTGCTGGAAAACCGCCTCTGTGGTACCAGTCTTCAAGAATTCTGGTGAAAGAACTCACCCACTAAATTATCGCTATATCAAAGGCTTTTGACAGGGTATGGCATGATGGTCTTCTAAGGAAAATTAGATCATATGGAATCACTGGAAGAATTCATAATGTAATTAAATCCTTCTTAAGTAATAGAAAAATCAAAGTTGTCCTCGACGGACGTACATCCAAACAATATGACATAAATGCAGGAGTACCTCAGGGGTCTATCCTTGGACCTCTATTATTCCTGATATTCATAAACGACCTCCCTGATAAAATTGTTTCGGAGATGGGTATATTTGCCGATGACACCACACTCTATAACAGATATGAGGGGAAAACAAATGAACACATATCCAAGGAAATGGCAGAAACACTAGAGGATGACCTCCAATCCGTAGTGGAATAGGGACAAAAATGGTTGGTCACATTCAATTCTGCTAAGACTAAGCTTGTTTCCTTCAATAACTGCAAGAAACCTTCTCTACCACCAATAGCAATGGCCAAGAACACATTACCTGAAAGTACTTCTTTTAAACTCCTCGGCCTAACGTTCACAGGGAATATGAACTGGAATAGATACATTGAGAGCATTGCCAAGGCTGCTGGAAGGAAGGTTGGCTCCCTCTACCGTGCTAGAAAACTACTTACGCCTGACAGTATCCTATACCTCTATAAGGCAACCATTCGCCCATGTATGGAGTACTGTTGTCACATCTGGGCTGGTGCATCTGCTGCTTGTCTCTCGCTCCTGGACAGGGTTCAAAAGAGAGTCGCCAACCTGATAGGTCCTGAACTGTCATCTAGGCTTCAGCCTCTGTCCCATCGACGAGATGTTGCATCCCTCTGCCTGTTCTACAAATACTTTAATGGTGAATGCTCTGACGAACTGCAAACACTTGTACCTCCCCGACGTAACTACCCCCGACAAACCCAACAAGCTACTCAGTCTCATCCCTTTACAGTAGAGATCCCTAGGTGCAAGAAAGCCTTTTACTCCAATAGTTTCTTCCCCAGAACTGTGGGTCTTTGGAACTCCCTTCCGGGATTCTGCTTTCCCAACTGCACTGATATGCAGAAGTTCAAGTGTAATGTTAACAAACATCTTTCTACTCATCTCCCTTCATAATGACCCCGCTAATTAAGTCCCTATAGTAGCTCCCTGCTTCAAAGTGGCACTGTGCCTTGTTTGGGGTGAAAATTGAATTAAAAAAAAAAAAAAAAAAAAAAAAAAACGTGTACATTTTAACGTTTCAAACATTTTACACTAAACTTTTCTACAATAGAAAACGCACACCAAAAATGAACATTATAATAGCTTTTAATCAAATGTATTTTTTTCTGTTTTTGAGCGAAGAAGGTTTTTTTTTTTTTTTCAAACTCGGTTCATAAATTATAAAATCAAACTAATCAGAGAATTTTCTAAATATATTCTAAGTGTTCCTTCTGGGGCGACTCACACCTCATATAAGTGCAGACATTTGTTTCTTAAATAAACAGTTGGAACCAAGACAGTCATATACAGTGCTGATTAATTGTTACAATTCTCAACTCAATTACGTACCGTCATACACGCATACACACACTTACAAAGCGCGATGCACGTACACGCGCGCACTGACTTTCGTTGTCGTCTGCTGATTTATGATGATTGCAAACAAATGTATAAATGTACAGTGTACATTTTACACGTTTCTTCCAAACCAGCTCTCTCAAAAAATCTATCTCACAGATTAGAACCCTTAAAAAGGCCCCCCCTCCCAAACATAAAGTATGAATATAAAATATACATAGCGTTTCAGTGATAAACACAAAAATATTCGCTAGAGTTGTAGCAACTTATGTTGTCGAATATAATAAAAATCAAGATACTGTGACGAAGTATTGTGTAACTGCCGACGTGTTTCATAAAAAATAAACAACCTCATATCAGCACGTGTCACCTGTGACATTTCTCGAACTAACGGATTTCTTGATCAAGATAAAAAGCTTGCGCTCACAAACAATTAACAGTTGGTCTTCAGCAGTTGTGCATGGCATGCATTTATCTGGCGAGTTTCGACCTTCAATTCACGACTTTCAGATTTGAGATTTACAGATTTTTAATTCTGGTAAGCGCCATTTTTTCCCCTCTATTTATAATAATCATAAAATGTTTATAAATGCCAACTTGCTATTGGTTTTGAATTTATCGTATGCTAGACACCGAGTCAAAATCTCGGAAACGATCGTACATAAAATTGTTGTTCATGTTGACTACTTAGATTGTGTTTGTGGTTATTATGATTATCTCATAAAGTTATTTACCCTCTCTCTCTCTCTCTCTCTCTCTCTCTCTCTCTCTCTCTCTCAATAAATAACAAAAGTCTCACCAAGAAAGCTTAAAAGTACAATACTAGAGCTATAAATCTCTACTATAATATAGAAGGAACTTTGTCTGTGTGTTTGTGAGTTCGTTCCCTATAAACTCAAAAACAGCTGGATCGATTTTTATGCAATATTGCACAGATGTACTTTATGTATTTGGCAGTGTTCTTAGGTAGGCTTTGTGTCGGTCGGAATGCCTTTGATAAGTATCGATAATCAGTAATCGAAATAATCTAATGAAAGAAGAAACCGGCGGTTTGGAGCAAAGTTAACACCTTACACAGCCTAACATCACAAATGCATTTGAGGAGTTTTTTTTACCACACAAGCAGAAAGGCTCAACATATAAAATCAACAGTAGGTTCTTTGATATAACAGTGTCACGTTCGAAATGAATTTTACTGTTTAAAGCACAATTTTACACTGATACTTGACTTTTTCATTTTAAACTTAAATTCTAGCCATTATCACCATACAAGCAGTTTGGATGTTTCTGTAAGGAACACAATTGAACCATGTTACTTGATTTATGAACTTTAAGCTTTAATTCAAACCATTGTATATAAAAATAATTTTATAAAATCAACACTAGATTTTCTGCAGTGCAATGTAGACTACAATGTATTGTGGATTAAGTCACTGTAGGGAAGCATGTGAAGCTACCTCCAGGTGCACCGTAATGGATCCCCAACTAAAGCAGACAATCAATTGATTTCATTAAAAAATGAACGATTTCACCGATTTCGATTGCAATAAAAATGTGGGAGGGTGAAACATTCGATGATCATCATTTAATCCCAGGCAATGTCGGGCCTCTCTGCTAGTAAATTATAAAAATACTACTTTACAAGGAACAAACCCACATATTGTTGCCCATTTTCAAGATTTTAGGTTTTTATTGGTAACAATTGCATACAATTGTTTCGGCTCAATGTTGGCATGTATGTATATAATAATTCATTAATTATAACTCTGCACAACTGGGCAGCTCATAAGCGCATAGAAAAATACAATTTTTCAAGGTTTTCACAGCATATGAATATGGCAGGTGTTCACTTCATTTTTTTTTTGTCCACAACATATGTGTAATACGTCAAGCAAACATTATCAACACTCAATATGAGAGCCTGTTCCTTGTAAAGTGCTATTTCTCTCTCCCCCCTCTCTCTCTCTCTCTCTCTCTCTCTCTATATATATATATATATATATATATATATATATATATAATGTTTTTAAAGAGTAAATCTATAACAAAATCAAAATTATCAAGATAAGAAAAACTCAACAATATCAATGGGAGAAAAAACAATAATATTAAATGAAAGATGGGGAATAAAAGTTACATATAATTTTATTATATCATCAAAACAATAAGGGAAAATTTAAGAAAAAAACCTCTTTAGGCCCCGGCATTTCGAAGCTAAATACTTCTCATCTGAAAAAAGAGAAGGGCCAGGATTATATAAGATGCAAATATAGAAAAAACTGGCTTAATGACATTTAATATTATATATATATATATATATATATATATATATATATATATATATATAAAGTTATAAAAATATACATGGCAATTAAACTACACAGAATATTCCGCGTTTCATTCGTGTGAGAATTCATAAGGCTTATGCAACGAGAATGAAACGCAGAATATTCTGTGTAGCTTAATTGCCATATATATTTTTATAACTTACTACCTAGCTCTACCTACGTATTGAGCACTGTTGAAGTAAATACTGAAATTTTATGCATAAAATTATATTTTCATATCTTAATTTATGTGCTTAAATGAAGTAGCCACACATTGCGGACCCAAGCTAAAACTGTTGGAGATCTCGGAGTAGTAGGGGACCCCAGAGGTAGTCCATTATAGCCCACCAATGTGCGGATACGCCCTGGCACACTACCAACCCCTACCCCACTGTCTTGTGAGTGCCCTAGGTTGAATGAAGACTAGGGGAACCAACCCCAAAATTAAACACCACTGCCTTGTGGGCCTTATCACAGCAAAAGGCTAAGAGATGAGAACTCTGACTTCAAATCCTACTGCTGCCTTGCAGTTTTCCTTAAAAGGCTATGGAACCTCATCTAGGAAAAAAAGGTGTAGTAGCAGACACGATCGGGCAACTGTCTACCTCACTGAGATTACTTTCGACCAAAAGCTGTGGCCTCCTCTGCTGCCAGTCATCGCGGGTTCGGTCCACTGGAAATGAGCATTGGAGGTTCAGACGGTATTTATCTGATATGCAACAGATACTACATCTAAAATGCGCAAGCAAGTTAGGAGCCAAGGTGGAAAGTCCTGTAGCAAATAATAAAGCACTGAGGCCCCGACTAATCATCGTCGAGAATGACGGACTGCATGATGATGATGATGATGATATATATATATAGGCTGTTACGCATTTAGACTCCAAGTCCACGCATGTGTCTGTCAGGGTCCTTATGACAAAGTGGAAGATAACCTGACATGTTAAAGTAGTTAGAGGGGATAGAGGAGTGCAAGTTTGTTTCACTTAGTGCTAAGATATCCAGAGAGTCCACTAGAAGAGATGATGCTACATCATCTAAGTTAGTTCGAAGTCCACGGATATTCATTAATGCAAGCACCAAGGGAGGAGGCGAATTGTTTTGGGTTTAATTGTTATTTTGGATTAAGCTGTCATTTCATTTAATTTTATAATTTCAGTTTAGGGTGAGAGGTGCTAGACAAAGTGGATGTGCACAGCCAACATCATGCAACACAAATAAATCATCATGCAACACATGTAAACGATCATGCAACACAAGTAGACCATCATTCAACACAAGTAAAGGATCATGCTACACAAGTAAACCATCATGCAACACAAATAAATCATCATGCTACACAAGTAAACCATCATGCAACACAAGTAAACCATCATGCAACACAAGTTGACCATCATGCAACACAAGTTGACCATCATGCAACACAAGTAAACCATCATGCAACACAAGTAAACCATCATGCAACACAAGTAGACCATCATGCAACACAAATAAACCATCATGCAACACAAGTAGACCATCATGCAACACAAGTAAACCATCATGCAACACAAATAAACCATCATGCAACACAACTAAACCATCATGCAACACAAATAAACCATTGTGCAACACAAGTAGACCATCATGCAACACAAATAAATCATCATGCAACACAAGTAGACCATCATGCAACACAAGTAGACCATCATGCAACACAAATAAACCATCATGTAACACAAGTAGACCATCATGCAACACAAGTAGACCATCTTACAACATAAATAAACTATCATGCAACACAAGTAGACCATCCTGCAACACAAATAAACCATCATGCAGCACAAATAAACCATCAATTCAACACAAATAAACCATCATGCAACACAAGTAGACCATCATTCAACACAAGTAGACCATCATGCAACACAAATAAACCATCATGCAACACAAGTAGACCATCAGTCGTCTCCTCATCCACAGGAATGTGTCCTTGGGAATGCCACCTGAAGATGAGTACACCGTCCTTTTTCATATGTGATATGGCACTACATCCATCCCAATATTGTGCAATTTATGAAAGAGCCGTCGCTCTACGTGCTACCAAAGAGTTAAGAATTATCTCAAAAAAGGCTGAAGTATCAAAATGCAATATCAAATCTACAGGTGAGATTATTAGACAGGTCTACCCTCAAATACCTGTTATACCTATATATGTAAGAGTGATGCGGAAATCAAGAAAAGAATCGCAATGAAAAAACTCTGCCTTCCACAGTGCATCTTACAAAACAGAAACAAAATTGAACACAAAAATATATTGAAGACGTACATATGGTCAATTCTCTTTTATGTTGGACAGTAATAAAGGCGGCTAAAAGTCGTTTGGAAGCAACGGAGAGATGATTTTTAAGGAGAATTCTACAAATCTAATGGACAGAAAAGAAGACGAACATAGAAGCCATATGTAAGGCAGAGTACAGCAGATCATTACGTAATGCCATCCATACCAGACTGTTAAAGTTCTTCCGCCATTTAATGCAGGCACACAGCTTGGAAAAAGCTTGATGTTAGGAAAAATCACCGGAAACAAAGAAGAGAATAGTAAGACAACGAACAAAGTTAATTAACATTCTCGACAGGGTCACAGGAAACACAACTATAGATTTAATCAGAAAGACCAAATACAGAGGGGACTGGAAAGCCATGATCATTGATGTCTGTAATAACAGACCTGATACCTTAAGAAGAATGTTGTTAATTTTCAAATATGAGGCTGCGCCCACTTTTGTTGTTTTGTTTTTTTCATTTAGTGTAAAATCTCAGAAATCAAGGAATCCTTTTTCTGCGACTAACACTTGAATTCTTTATGCAGTATATATAGATACTAGCCTGGGTTCCCGGCGTTGCCTGGGTGTTTGGAGGTGTGTGTTGAGCAAAAATACAAAAAGAGTAGTAGTTGGCAGGCAGGTTCGAACCTGTACCACGAAGGAGGAAAAGAACATGCAAAAAAAAAAAAAAAAAACATGACGTCTTTGTTGTTGCTCCCATCGCCAAACCGGAAGTGGCGAAGGTTTAAATTAAGGCTAGTCAATCGAAAAGAGAGGATGACTTTCGAAAATATCGGTGAAAAAAGCGACACCTCCTTGTAGAAAAGTGCCCAGTTGAGGGTGAAGGAATTGATGTTTTAAGACAATTTTTTTTATATTTTTCGTCCGAAGGATCGAGCTTCAAGACAATACCAATCTCGTGAAAATCCCTCGCCTCTGTCGAAAGTTTTAGGCAGGCATATAAACATACATACATACATACATACATTTAAA
This sequence comes from Euprymna scolopes, assembly GCF_053919585.1. Lineage (NCBI taxonomy): Eukaryota > Metazoa > Mollusca > Cephalopoda > Sepiida > Sepiolidae > Euprymna > Euprymna scolopes. Next base: position 175,854,486 of record NC_136485.1, on the reverse strand, counting down.
CAGACAAGTGAGATTTATATTATAGACGTAAAGTTCTCCTTTACCTATCAAACGTTGAAGAGCATTTATTTTCCTCCCCAATTGATCCATCAACTATTTTACTATGTGATACTATATATTTCTTATGGTCTCTTGGTCTTACTGGATTCTAGGACAAGGATTCATCTAGTCTGGTGGAGAATCTGTAGTGAAAGTAATGTAAAACGTGACTTACACAAGCAAACGCGCTTCTATCTATCTTGTCACTCAAGAAAGGAAAGAGAAAATAAAAACTTTCGTTTATGGACAGTCTATTAATACACATATGGCATTAATTTACATATGAACACAATGACTGCTGTGAAAAGGAATGAAGAGGAGAGCACATGACAGACTCTTTTTTTTTTTGACATATGAGAGAGAGAGACAGTGAGAATGTTCGGTGAAGATTACAGTTGAAGTAGGGAGTTAGCAAGAAGGAATTTGGACGAATATTTATTATTTTTAAATCTCAGTTTCATACATTATCAAAGTGAGTAGTGTCACTTGAGCTAACATCACTAAAAGATGTGTCATCTCTCACATGAATCAATGTATAGTAGTGTTGAGGGAATCTTATTTAAACTTTAAATATCAGTTTGAATATTTACTTATAGAATGAAGTATCCTCATGTTAGGTTTCCTCCAAAAAACAAACCTTGAACAGACAAAAAAAAAACTTGTAGAGATACTCGAGGATTGTGTCTAGTTGGCATTCAAATATTTACTTTTAAAATTTAACAAAATTGAAGGTGTTTAGATTTTCAGGTCGTGCTTGCACTCACTTTTTAAAATTCCTTTTGCATGAAACTATATATATCCCACATTACACGCCCTTATGCCTAGTAGCTGTTCTCTAAAATTCATAATGATCGATTAATTATTTTAAGAGTGAATCCAGTACATAAAAAATACTTAACATACTTAACTTTATAAAAATAAGAAAAGTTTTGGAAAAAACTGGAAGTATATATATATATATATATATATATATATATATATATATATAGTAACACCCCAGGATACAGCATTAAAAATTAGTAACAAAATACAGTACAATATATAATACACATGTATATAATCAAATAAATATATATGTAATCGTAACCTGAAAAAACGTATCCTAAGGCTACCGTATGCCGAGTTCTACTGTATATATATATATATATATATATATATATATATATATATATATATATATATACTAGCAGAAGTACACGTCGTTGACTGGGTTCAAAAACAGCCTACAGAAAATGGACTGTGATTGATGAAAGTATGATAGGTTATGAAAAGGAGGGGTTGTAAAAAGATAGGTTTTGATACTCCAAAATTTTACCCTAAGCAAAATATGATGAAAATAAAGATAATTTTCGCAAAAATATATTTTTTCATATCAACTTTGTTTCCATTCGTAGCCAAGAGTGACCAACAAAATGATGCTTCCTTACAAAGAGAAAATGTTATATATATAATAATATAAATATACAAGAAATAAATGTTACCATAGACAATAAAAGTTACTTTTATGGTAGAAAAGTTCATTTGTTTGTATTTTTAAGTAGTTTGTAAAAAAAAATTTTTTTTTTTTAATTCACGAACCGGTTTAAAAAAAATCGAAATGGCAGCGACTTTGAAATGGAGAGCCCCGTTTTCAATTTGAAGGAGGGGCACATGAGCATTCTGTGTTAACAATTTAAGAGAATTCTGTCAACGTAAGGAATATTTATAAACATATTTTAATGTTTTCTGTTATTTTGTGCTTGAGGAATATTCGATTATGGCATGTGTAGTTTATATAAAAATTCATTTAAGTAGTTATCGCCTTAAATTTCGTTTTAATTTTGGTTCGCTGAAACTATTTCAAGTAAAGAGCATTAAAAACTATTTCAAAACAAAAAAAACATGAACTGAACTTTTATTGACTCTGGTAACATTTATTTCTTGTATATTTATTTTTTCGGGTAGTCGTTTGTTGGCTTTTCTGCTAAACACTCTTGCTAAATAATATTGCCGAAATATTGAAAAACAAAGAAACAAAAACAGTTTTGAAAAATAATGAAGCTTTACTTACTTTAGTAAAACAATCCGAAACAGCAAAATGGGATATTAAAAAGTAAACACGTAACTACTTTAGTTTTTTAAAGCAAAGAATCGATATAAATATGAATAAGAAGGAAATGGCGCTCTTTTCAAGCAGAACAGCTTCGCTTCAATTTTACAGTATTGAACGCTGTAGTATTGTGCCATCAGATTCAGGGTTGTACTATTGTAATGTAAAAAACACGCAGAAAGGGTTGTAATCAACTGAATTCCTTCTTGTACACTGACAAAAAAAGCTTAAACAGATATATAAATAAAAATAGAAAGGTTATGTAAATATTTTTAAAAAGACACATAATCGCGTGAGCAGGATTTTTTCCTTCTTTTGACACGATAACAAGTAACGTTCTTATTTTTTATTATTTATCTATTTTCGAAAGAGGGCCACGTGCAAGTGGAGAAGGAAAAAATAGAGTTATGTAAAATTTGTGTCGAGAAATGTCTAAAGTTCCGACTTTTTTTTAGGCTTTCACTTTAATAAGAACGTGAATTTATGAGGTGAATTTATTCGACACAATATGATTCAACTCAAAAAAATGAATAAAAGCTAGCGTGAATTAAGATTAAAGTTAAGGTGTTATTGTGGACCCTCACCCATTTTAACAAACCTTGTTAAACTTTGTGACATATTTACATTCTATGGAGGTCAGGTGTGAACGAACACCCAATAATTTTATTATACCATATTTCTTCAAACTGAAACATAATTATCAAAGTATACTTACGCAAATAGATATGAAAAGTCTTTGTTAAAGTTTGTGCCATATTTCCATGGAGTACAGGCGCGAACGCAGACCCCACAATTTTATTATACCATCCCTATTTAAGTTGAAACATACTTATCAAAGTATTCTTATGTACATCTATATCAAAAATCCTTGTAAACGTTTTTTTATTTTTAATTTTCATACTTTATGAACCACCGTTCTGCCAGATCAAACATGCCCATTCCTAATCCTCGATACATCTTCTATAATTATATGTAATCAGTTTTTTAAAATAGTCAACCATATTGGAGCTTATTCGTGACCACACACACACACACACACACACACACACACACACACACACACACAGACGTTCAGCTTTATACTATACTAGCTAAAGTACCCGTCGTTGACTGGGTTCAAAATGGACTCGGATTTATGAAAGTATGATAGGTTATGAAAAGGAAGGGCTGTAAATCTGGGTTGAATTTGGGGGTATCTAAACCAAAGCAAAATATGATGAAAGTAAAAATAAAATAGATAAACCCCATAATTTATTATACCATACCTGTTCACACTGAAACACTTATCACAATATTCTGTGGATCTATCTTAAAAAAACCTTGTTAAACTTTGTGATATATTTCCATTCTATGGAGGTTAGGTGCAAACGAACACCCCATAATTTTATTATACCATATTTCTTCAAACTGAAACATAATTATCAAAGTATACTTATACAGATAGATATGAAAAGTCATTATTAAAGTTTGTGCCTATTTCCATCCAATGGAGGACAGGCGTGAACGCAGACCCCACAATTTTATTATACCATCCCTATTTAAGTTAAAACATACTTATCAAAGTATTCTTATGTACATCTATATCAAAAACACTTGTAAACTTTTTTTTTTTAATTTTTAAATTTTTTATTTCCATACTTTGTGGATCAGGCATGAACGCAGAACCCACAATTTTTAGATCCAACATACCAATTCCTGTGTCTCCATACATCGTCTATCATTAAATGTAATCAGTTTTTTAAAATAGTCAACCATATAGGAGCCTATTCGTGACCACACACACACACACACACACACACACACACACATATATATATATATATATATATATATATATATATATATATATAGATAGATAGATAGATAGATAGATAGTAGAATCCTGGGATACGGTGGCTCTAGGATATGGTATGTATATATGTATGTGTATATGTGTATATATGTGTATAATATGTATGTATATGCATGTGTGTTTGTATGTGTGTGTATGTATATGCATGTATGAGCATATGTGTATGTATTTGTATGTATATGTGTATATGTATATGCTTGTGTGTATATGTATGTATGTGCATGCATGTATATGTATGTGTGTATGTATATGTGGGCATGTATATGTGGGCATGTATTTATGTATATATATGCGTATGCAAATGTATATGTGTATGTATGAGTGCATTATATGTATGTATGTATGTATGTGTGTATGAATATGTATGTATGTGTGTATGAATATAGTAACAAAATGGAAGAAAAAAAATGAAAGAAAAAAAAAGCATTTAAAGAAAATTTCTCGGAAATGGGTAACTAATGGAAATGATCAAAAGAAATACAGACCCGAATATGTTTAAAATAATCCAAGTTTATTAAAACAAAAAGTTATCAATTGTCTTTAATTCCCAAGGCTGGGGTTTAAAAAAAACCTTAAGAAACATTTAAAATTACATTAAAAAAAATAAAACAAAAAAGACGACAATTCTTACTTGTAAGAAAGGCTGAAAAAAAAAAAAAACATTTAAAAAACGGAAAACAATCCTTGTTTTGAATTCAGTCCTTCTTTTAACGAAATGTTCAGCCTTTTCATAAAATGTTTTTTTTCTTTTCCGAAAGGAATCACAAACAAAAAGTTTCTTTGACCTAAAATGGGAGAAAGAAGTAAAATATTTTCCCTTTGTGAAGACTCAGGTACCTTTTAATTCAAAGAGGAGAAACAGAAAATCATAAAGCCGCTTTGGTAGGCTTTATGTGTACAAATACGGGGTAAATTCTTGTATTATGGAAGATTTCCTTTCTGAAGGAAACTTTGGTTGAATAATCTTTCAAGTTCCTAGAACAAAGAGAGAATTTTCTTTCTAGCGCCGATATTCTGCTCGTCTCGTCGGCAATCTGATAGGCCCTGAACTGGCCTCTAAGCTTCAGCCCCTGTCCCATCGACGAAATGTTGCATCCCTCTTCCTGTTCTACAAGTATTTTAATGGTGAATGCTCTGGCGAACTGCAGACATTTGTGCCCCCATGATGTAGACACCCTCGACACACCCAACAAGCAGCTAAATCCCACCCCTACACAGTAGAGATCCCTAGATGTAAGAAAGCCTTCTACTCGAATAGTTTCTTCATTAGAACTGCTAGACTTTGGAACTCCCTTCCGGATTTTGCTTTCCCAAGTGTACTGACATGTAGAAGTTCAAGTGTAACGTGAACCGACATCCTGCTGCCCAAATCCCAACATAGTACCCCAGTAGTTGTTGCCCTAATAGTAGCCCCCTACACCAAAGTGGCAATGTGCCTTGTTTGGGGTGAAAATGTAATTAAAAAAAAATAAAATAAAAAAATAATCTTTGTTCTTTAAAGAAAAGAACTCCCCAACACACATCGGTTTCTTTCGTTAATCCTTTGAGAATAATAATTTATCAGTTGTAAGACTCTTGTTTGCCTTTTAATAACAGTTGTAAGACCTTGTTGTCTTATAATGACTTAGAATAAAATAACGTTAACAGTTTAGTACCACCTAATGGAGTTCTAAACAAACGTCTTTCTCCAAAGGAGGAGAGAAAAAAAATGTAAGAATTTAACGTCAAAAATCCTTTTTTGACGGAGCCGAATTTAGGTTCGAACTGACGAAAACGGGCAAAAGCTCTCTCCTCCTCCTCCTCCTCCTCCCCCTCCAGAAGGTAGGAGTTTAGCCGACTGCTAGAAAGGGAACTATAACGATGATGATGATGATGATGATGATGATGATGATGATGATGATGGAAGTGACCTGCAAAGGCCGATCAAGGAATGCACGAGATGTTGAATATGTGTAAATAAAAAAAATAAATAAAAATTATTTCTTTATTAAAAATTCCAACACTATCTTAATAAAGATAGAGGATGCTTGCTTCTCTTATAGTGGATTAAACGTGTCCTCAGATACCAACCAAGAAATTTCCACATCCCAACGCAGTACAGACAGCACAGCGCTCAGCATTCCCTAATAGTTACTCATTTGGTAATGACCAAACTCATTGTTGTATTACTTCAGTTATTTGGCATGGCACCATAATTATGCTGTATATATGTGTGTGTGTGTGTGTGTGTGTGTGTGTGTGTGTGTGTGTGTGTGTGTGTGTGTGTGTGAGAGAGAGAGTTTTTGCGTGTTTATTAAATGTTTAAAAGAGATTGTTGTCTAAAGGAGGCCTAGCAAATAGTAAATCTTGTTTTTTTAAAAAAATCGATGTGGCAAAAGAAGCTGGAGTTATCGCCCTTGCACTCTGTAAATGAACGCAATAGAAGTCGTTAACTTGTGAATTTCGAATCTTCAAAGTATTTATCTAATATATAAAACGCTATCTGTCCGTCTGTTTGTCTGTCTACATACTTTCAAATTTTATGTGCCCCGAAACTAAAAGTCGCAGAACGGCGTTAGGGGCCTCAAGTGGGTGGATTTTTACAGGCCGTTCTTTTATGGGTCTTAGCCGGTTAAAATAGTTTTTAAGGGGTCAAAAATGGGTCAAAATTGAAAAAAATCGCTAAACATTTTGTACATTCAGCTTAGTTTTTTATTTTTAATTTTTAATCACTTCATATGTGTGTCACGTCACCAACTTTGTATGCTACAGTTTCGGTTTCGATTCTAGCTTGTAGTGGACTGGTGGATATATTATACATCCACCAGTCATACAAAATAGGAAAAATGATTTGAATTGAGAAAGGAAAAATGAATTGCTTTGAGGAACGAACGAACAACGCGTTTATTTGAAGTAAATGAACTAGGATTTATTTTGTGAAGAAACAAGTGAAAGAAAAGAGTACAACACGTGTTCATGTCCGCGTTCGTCTCTCGCTGTTTACTGGTGAAAAGGAGAAAATCTATTGTTGTAGAGAGAGAAAGAAAGAAAGTCAATTCAGTTTGGTGTGCGTCTCTTACTGTTAGCTGGTGAGAAGGAAAGTCTGTTGTAGTATAGAGAGAGAATGAGAAAAAAATCAATCCAGTTCATGGAGAGAGAAAGCATATAAACTGTACATACTGTCTGTTAGCTCGTGCCCCCTACATAGTAGCAGGGGACGTGACACGCGTGAGCATGTGCCTCCCGAAAGGTCCAAAAAAAGGGCTGAAAACATCTTGTCTCTTGCTTTTATAATTGTTTCCGGTGGTCTTTTGCGCATGTGTGGATTCCCTTTGAAAGGGAAGTGATGTCGTCCATCTGTGCGTACATGTGCGTACGTTAGCGTGTGTGTGTATACACGTGAATGTGAGTGTATGTACGCGAACGTGAATATATGTATGTGTGTGGACGTGCACACGTATGTTTGTGTGCATGTATGTATATGACAAGTAATATAGCTTGAGATGTGAATGCGTGTTTTTGTGTGAGGCTAGAAAAGGCTGCCACAAGCTGATGGCACCTAAATACTTTTTTTTTTACTTTTGAAATCGCGACTCTATAATAAAATATACAAAATCTGGACGAATTGAAATATCATATTTAAGCATATTTTACAACCGGGCAAAGCCGGCGCTCCCCCCCCCCCCACTAGTTTATTTATATATTAGTAGTGTTGGGATATTAGAGCGAAAAAAAACTGTTGAGGTACTGAAATAGAACAGCTTTTACCTAATTTTTCATTACAAAATGTTATTTTTTTATTATTATTTTTAAAATTAATTTTTCATTAATGATGAAATGATAAAAATTTATTCATTTGAATTTCCTGGTGAAAATATAATCTAAAGATCAGAATAATGAATTTAGGTAAAAACAGCACTAGGGAAAATGGCACGGTAAAAAGTGATTTAGACAAAAATGGCACATGTAAAATTAGCCGAAATGGATAAATAGGAATAAATGGCACAAGTGAAAAATATAGATGAAAATAAATGGCACAAGTGAAAAATATAGATGAAAATCTCGCATTAAAATTCTTGGATAAAGTTCATAAAATTGAAAACATTGAAAAGTTAGTCAAAGTAAGAAGAAAATTATATTTAAAAATAGATGATGATCCTCAGCTAATTCACCCCTTCTCCTTCCAACAATACAAATATAAAGGGAGGGAGTATTATCGATGGCATTTGAATATTTATTCAAATATTTATTTTATAATTAAAAAAATAAAATAAAATGCAACACTCAAAAACAAAACCAACAAATGGCAATCAACTCGAACACAGCATTTATACATATTAAAAGAAATTATACATATCCAAAAATTTATACGTATTAAAAAATGTATACATATTAAAGAAATTTATACATATTAAAAATATTTATACATATTAAAAAAATTATACATATTAAAAAAATTTCTACATATTAAAAAAATTTCTACATATTAAAAAAATTTCTACATATCAAAAAATTTATACATATTAAAAAATTTCTACATATTAAAAAAATTTCTACATATCAAAAAATTTATACATATTAAAAAATTTATACATATTAAAAATATTTATACATATTAAAAATATTTATACATATTAAAAATATTTATACATATTAAAAATATTTATACATATTAAAAAATTTTATACATATTAAAAAATTTATACATATTAAAGAAATTTATACATATTAAAAAAGTTTTTACATATTAAAAAATTTATACATATTAAAAAAATTTATACATATTTAAAAAAATTGTACATATTAAAAAATTATATATATTCAAAAAATTTATACATATTAAAAAAATTCATACATATTACACAAAATTATATATATTAAAAAGATTTATACATATTAAAAAAATTATATATATTCAAAAAATTTCTACATATTAAAAAAATTTATACATATTACAAAAAATTATACATATTAAAAAGATTTATACATATTAAAAAATTTATACACATTAAAAAAATTTATACATATTAAAAGCATTTATACATATTAAAAATTTTTTATACATATGAAAAAATAGTTTTATTTAACACAGTATTTTTTTTTTTTTAATGGATTATTAACTCCCTTTTGACTGGTAATCCATTAAAAAATTGATGTTCATTAATATGGAATTAAAATCCATCATATTTTTTATTGGGATAGGCTTAGAAATGTTTTGATGTAGACGACTATGTATAAATCCATATGGGTGAATAAAAGAGAAAGATTTAAAGAAATTTATTCATCGCTGCTTGCGCAAATTTGTAATTCCTTAATAAGATATTTATTCGTCAGCTTACATATTTCCTGGTAAATGATTTTTACATCTCATGATGGAGTTAGGAAGATCGGTTTCTCACGAAACTGCTTTAATTTTTCCCGTGTATTTATAATCGAATGGCAACGCTTTCTGCTTGTTTACTGTACCCATATGAGAAAAGATAAAAGTTATTCACAGAATTTACATGACTTTGGGATGAAGCGCACAGTGAACATTCCGCTATGTGTTTGCATTGGTGAATCAGTGTCCTTTTAGATTTAGCGTCTATTTTAAAACTTAAAATAATTTTGATTGAGTTATTCCCCTTTGAACGCATACATTGAATCCGTTTGTGAAATAACGATTCACTACAGAAATAAGACTCTACTTTTTAGGTGATTACACATGAATACGTTGAAAAACTGAGAGAAAAAGCCCCAATTATTTTATGATTTAGAATGGGGGATCAGTTTCACATGTAAATTTAATGTAAAATCATCATCCTTTTCAGGATGTTTATTTTTTAAAAAGAAATATCGTATTCGAGGTGGGGTGGGTTGGTGAAGAGTATAAAAAACAGCTCTTCCTTAATCATACCAATAACCCTAAATCCGAGTGGCAACAGAACACCCTCTTCTTAAAGAAAACAACAACAAAAATAACATTCCCTTAATCCTGTGTATACCCCCCCCCCAAATATAATAAAATAAGCTTAAACATGAGAACATCTAGGATTTAACAACAAAAAAAAACTGTAATGTTTTGAATTCAATATTAAGTGAAGGAACCTAGCCCTCAAAACTTTGACAAATCGATGTTATTCGTTTGAAAACAACAGAGTAAATATTGAGATAATGTGTAGACACAGTTGCCTAGAAACAAAATGGCCGCTGAATTATTAGAATGTTACCAGCAAGTCTTGAAAATTATGTTTATGACAATGACTTCATGCGGATTGAAAAAATAACAATATTCCAATTTGCCATGAAGCTGACTGACAATTTTGAAATGATTCAATGGATTACCAAACGTCAGTTAATGGCCAATTCTTGAAATTGTGAAATCTGTTATTTACCAGGAAGCATTGAACAGTAGTTAACATAATACCTAATGCATGTGCCTTTGATATGAACTCCCTACTGAAGTTAATATCAAAATATAGTGTCCTGTTGTAATTCCCACATATGTAATATCATTTTTTAAAATTTTTTTACAAAGGAGCCAACACTTATCAAGGCCCGGAGGCCACTCGAGGATAAGGGTTAATGAGTGTACAGTGGTCAAAGAGAACATGTCGTAGTAATCGTTAGTAGTGAAAATTTGGTAAATTCGATTACTTAAGGGGATGACTCAAGAATTTGTTTATATTGGACTTGAAGATGACCATATTGTAGTCAGTTGTAAAGCAGAAAAACGGAACAGACTTCCACAGGCGTGCAGTTCTAAGAAGGAAGCTTTGTTGATGGAATCTACATTTAGGTTTAAGCACAGATAAAGAGTGGGGGAAATTATTGATAGTGGTTTCAACTAGACGAGTGTTTTTCATGAAATGGGGTTCTAGGTTCAGAGGGAACCATAGATTGGAGCTCAGACGAGCACTTGCCATGAAAATAACGATAAAGAAGAGACAGGCTCGCAATGTCTCTTCTGTGGGAAAGAGGTTGCAGGGAAGAGAAAAGTTTAATACCTTTTGAATCCTCACCCTCATACTTACACCTAAACCATTCATACGTTCACACCTCACACATTCTAATAAACCTAGAACCCCATCCTCCAACGTAGACCCCTACTACCATGTCTCCTTCTCCAACGTCAGGGGTCTACGTTCCAACCTTCCAATTACAGGAGACAAAACCAGACATATTTTTTCTAAGCGAAACTGGAATAGGGCCGACCACCTCCCTAGATGAGTTCTTAATTAATGGATACTGTAACTTAACATCTAAATCTGACCCCCAAGATCGCCATGGGCATGGAATACATTAAAGATGGCTTCCCGTGTGGCAAGGATATATCCAGAGAAAACCCTAACTTACCTTATATGTGCTTCCGGCTTGCACTAGCTTACACTACCACATTTATATTTGCCCTCTATTGCCCCCACAACAGCAGAGTTACTATCTAAGAGTATATTGGAGAAAATTGACCACATCCTGTCTGCTCATCCCATGGCTAACATTCACATTTGCGGTGACTTCAATGTCGAATGGCTGACCCACTCAAATAAGACTGACGATGAGGAGAGGTTCTGTCATGATTTTGCCATTGCCTATGACCTCACTCAGATTGTTTGCGAGCCCACCCATGTGCCCGATACTACCGGTCAGTACGCAAGCCTTCTAGACCTTTTTCTCACAACTTCCCTGGAGTTATGCTCATATTCCATTCTATCTCCTTTGGGATCCTCCGACCACTCCATTGTATCAGTTAAGATAAAAATGAATTATAATAAGTCTACAGATGTACCTCTCCACCGTACTGTATACTGATACTCTATGGCTGACTGGGATAGCTTCCGTACATTCATATCTGATCTACCTCTCCATTCCATGTTTAAAAAGGACATGTCCTCTATAGCATCAGACCTGACCGAATGGTTAATTGTAGGTATAAACCAATTCATACCATCTAAAAAATTCCAACAAAAGCTTAACAGCCAGCCATGGTTCTACCCTGAATGTGCTGCTGCCATCGCACATAGAAATCACTTTTTCCATAGCTACCAACGTAATAGATGCACTGAGAACTAAAGCTGCTTTCAGGACCACCAGTAACCACTGTAAAAGAGTAATAAAAAATGCAAGAGAGCTATATGCTCAATCCGTTAAATCCAAAGTAGCTGAGTAGCGGCTTGGTTCCCACCAGTTCTGGCAAATAGGATCCTGAACAGAAGTGTGCGTTCTATCCCAACCATTATCAATGGTCCAGAGGTCATCTCGTCAGCATCCGACAAGGCCAAACTATTTGCCAAGAACTTTGCAGCAAATTCTACCCTATGTGATGAAGGTCATCAACTCCCCGTATTTTCTCCTACAACACACAACACGCTAGGTAACATACAAATATCTGTGCGTGAGGTCACCAAGCTAATCAAGAACCTAGATTCCAGTAAAGCAACTGGCCCTGGCGGTATTCCAATTATAGTATCAAAAAAGCTACAACCAGAAATTGCCCCCATACTTACGAAACTGTTTAAACGTTGCCTTAAGGAGAAGTGCTTTCATCAGTATGCCCTGTATTTAAGAATTCAGGTGAAAAGTCATCTCCCTCTCAATACAGACCAATAAGTCTCCTGAGTGTCATAAGTAAGTTGCTGGAATCCATATTAAATAGAGAAGTAGTCAACCACATCAGCAGAAACAACCTTTGTAGTGACACGAAATATGGCTTCCGTTCTGCTAAATCTACAGCTGATGTGCTAACAGTTATATCACATAGAATTAGCGAATCTCTCGACAAAGGCTTCATTTCTAGGGCAATTGCTCTTGACATATCCAAGGCCTTCAATAAGGTATGGCATAAAGGCCTACTTCACAAGATTTCCATCTACGGTATAATTGGAAATGTTTTTTCAATCATTAAATCATTTCTCTCTGATAGGCTCATAAGAGTAGTGGTTGATGGGCAGAAATCAGAGGCCCACTGTATTAATGCTGGAGTCCCTCAGGGGTCAATCCTGGGCCCAACTCTCTTCCTGATCTACATCAATGATCTCCCAAAACATGTACTAAAACATTCTTTGACATCTATGCTGATGACATGACTATCTATGGCAACACATCAAAGACTGTAAATGACAAAGTTCTCTCTGATTCTCTCTCCTCTGATCTCGAGCGCGTGGCTCAGTGGGGGAAGACGTGGCTGGTTACCTTTAATGCATCTAAAACCAAACTCCTATCATTACATCATAAACACTCTGATCCCCATCTGGCATCGATTGAAATGAATGGCTTTCATCTAGGGGAGGCCCCATGTTTTGATAAGCTTCTGGGTTTGACCTTTACTCCTGATCTGAAATGGAACACATACATCAAGTCTGTGGCCAAGGTCGCTGGGAAAATAGTGGGATCCTTCTACCACTCCAGAAGATATCTCACTAATGATGCAATTCTCTATCTGTATAAAAACCAAGTACATCCAAGGATGGAGTACTGCTGCCACATCTGGGCAGGAGCTGCTAAAAACAGTCTAATCTTGCCTTAACAGAGTACAAAATAGACTTCGTGGCTTGGTGGGGGATGACCTTTTCTCTTCCCTGCAACCTCTCTCCCACAGAAGAGACGTTGTGAGCCTGTCACTGTTTTATCGTTATTTCCATGGCAAGTGCTCGTCTGAGCTCCATTCTCTGGTCCCCCCCCCTCGCCAATCTTTCACGAAAAACACCCGACTAGCTGAAACCACTGTCAATAATTTTCCCCACTCTTTATCCGTGCCTAAATCAAAACGTAGATTCCATGAACAAAGCTTCTTTCTTAGAACTGCACGGCTGTGGAACTCTCTGCCGCTTGCCTGTTCCTCTCCCCCCACCCAGCCCCCCGAATTCAACTTGGATGTCTTCAATTCCAGCACAAACAAATTCCTGATGAACCACCCCCTTAAGTAATGACACATATCAAATCCCCAATACTAACTATTACTACGATACTATCCCACTGATTAGTGTACACACAATAACCCTTATCCCCGAGTGGCTCCTGGGCCTTGATAAGTGGTGACTCCCATGTAAAAAAAAAAATTTTTTTTAAATCTACAACAACCACAAAAAATGTCCAACCCATACGAATCACCATAAAAATAGATTGAAATCGACCCAGTAGCGTTCATGATCCGAATACAGTAACAACAGCTTGCGATAACAAACGACACGCATTTATTACTTGCCGATTAACACCATTTTTATGCGTTAAGCTTGAGTGCTCAAGTATAGAACCAGATTCGTCAGATAATAAATGGATTATGTTCAAAGATGTATGGCTGCTACAAAGAGATGACATAGCTCACCAACTCCACAAAACCCTAAATTAACTGAAGTTGCATGCAGTTCATATGCCGTTCGTCTATTAATGAAATGCTGTTCAATTTCATTGGTCCAGATGCCCTACATAATGCCACAGACGTACAACTGCTAGGATACATCAAATGTGTTGCAGTAAAGTCTGCGGTGTACCAGCAAGAATTCTTTATCATGAAGCAAGGTAATCGAGAAACTATCACATCTTTCATTTCCTGATTGAAGCCACAAACAGTGCTCTGCACTTTCGAAAGGCAATGTGGTTGCAGCAACCAACGATGTACAATATGATTCTTTGAGGATATGATCAAATCCCAGATCATTGCTGGCTTACGGAACATCTCCCACCAAAGCAATATTTTGACAGAGATTAGTTCCTTGCCAAAACTTAGTATCCTGAATACCTGTAGACTCTAGAAGATGCCAGATGCATCAAATCACTTTCAACATGCAGAGAGGCCACAAGTCGCCCCAATAAAATCTGCATCATCACAAAAATTCCTGCCACAGAATAAGACGAGTAATGACAACACAACTCACCCAAAGGACAATACCCAGTTTGCAGAAGAGAAAACCACTTCTCAAATACATGCCACAGCAAGGTATTATCCAATACCATAATGGAGGCTGACCCTAATGACAACTAGAGTGATGATACCTCTTTTATATTCACCATGAGTATGCAACCCAGATGACTAAAGGAAGAAGAGGGAATTCCACATGGTGCATGGACCAATAGCCAGTTCTAACCAGACTGCCATTCATTAACATTAAAGTCACATTAAATACGATTGCTCACAAGCACTTTGGACATTTAATGCATACAGATGTGAAACCACGAATTAGCTAGAGAGGATATATTGAATGATCTTGGGTGCACTTCTAAACATTTATTTCACACTAGGCATCCATTATGTGCTGTAAACAATGGCAGTCTGCCCATCATAGGAGCCCTACTCACCACGTTTACACTTGGTGATGTAACATGCTCGGAGATAATTTACATTTGCCCCAAAATTAAGGACCTATATATATCTCGCAGATGGCCCTGCAAAAATTAAGGATTATCGATAACAACTTTTGAACACAAATTCGGAGTTAGGTAGCCACAACAAAAGTAGACTGTAAACCAACTAAGAGTACATTAGCTCCTTGCAGATGCTCATAGATCGCCCTGCCCATTATCACGAGACAAGCTACAATCCCCATGACACCCAATTATTGCAAAAACCTAGAAAATTGAATCACATGTCACTTTGCCAGCAGCGCATTCAACATGTGTACACATCAAAAGTTGCAGACCATAACGGGAGAACCATTCACCAGTACGTTCTTGGACAACTATCAACCCAAAACATTCACAAACCAATTCTGGTCTCCCATCACTTGAAAGATGCTGATGTTGCACTGAAAATAATTGAACCAGTGCCAGTTTGAACAATAACAACATGGCGTTCTAAAATGATCACATTTCCCCCCCAAAAAGTGGCAGCCCATGTAAAACCGTAAACCTGCAAAATATGAATGCAACAACAAAATGGGAGACACACCACACACCCTCTCCCTTCAATCTTCTCAATACGATACCCCCAGGACCTCGTGTTCCCCTTGCTGTAAAAGCACGAGATGCCACCACTTTCATAATAGAGTGGGGCAGGCACTAATATTTGCGAGCTCCCCAAGGTTTCCAATCATCTAATGATGGCTACACAAAGAGATTTAACACCATTATGAAAGGTTTTCCTCCTGTGATACATTGTGCGGACGATTCCATTTTATGGAATGATGATATAGCACTATCTTTTTAGCACACTATTAGATACATCATGTTGTTTTATGCTGAAAATGAGGTCGTATTCAAATAAATTCCATTTTGCAAAAGATGATGTGGAGTTTGCTCGTTTTACATCAACCTAACAAGGTATAAACCTAAAAAAAATCCAAAAATATAACATTTAGTCTGATTAACAAGGTTTCATAAGCACCTAGTCAAGCACCCGTTATGTCACCTTTCAAGGAACTACTTAAACATAACAGCAGGTTTTACATTGGAGCAATCCTTTCAACAGTCCAAGGATAAAATCCTAGACAACATCCAGAATGGCATTCGAACATCTGTTCAATCGTCACTTGAAGGACCACTTACCACACCCAAAATTCTGTCGCGAATGGTTAGAACTCACTGATATGTGTGAGAGTGCCATCACCCAGGGGTTCATCAATAACACCAAACGCTGAGAACAGGCAACAGCTTAACGCATTAAGTGTTGGGGAACATGTGTTCATTCAAAACCAACACAAACAAAATCCCCTGCAGTGGGACAACACTGGCACAGGTGTTGAAATCAAATGCCTTAACAAACAACAAGTTGGACAACTATCAATTAACTGTCCTACCTAAGTCAATACACCTAGAATACCAAAACCCTCAAATAACGTAAACACCGCCTACCAAGAACAAACATCTGTAAATGACAGAGATAACACAAAACAAAGAACTAGAGACTAGATCTAGATCTGTCCATAACAAACGACTGCCCTTTAGATTTAAGGACTTTAAATTAGGAGGAGTACATTTTCTTACTTTCTTTCAAAATAAATAAATAAAAAGAAAGGAAAAGAAAGAAATAAAAAGAAAGAAAAATAAAAAAATAAAGAAAAAGAAATAATTAAAAAGGAAGAAAAAAAAAAAATAAAAATTAATAAAAAAAAATAAAAATACATCTTAACATAATACCCGATGTATGTGCTCTTGATATGAACTTCCTACCTTTGCATTGGGGCAACTCTTCCCGGCAGTATAGTTAAAATACAACATTCAATTGATGGTTGGACATGGAAATCTTCAAAAGATGGATTTTCTCAATCAATATGAAACAACACTTTTTTTTTTTTTTAGCAAAGCAAATTTATAATTTATATGTGGAGTAAGGATTTGTTTCAGTTTTAGTTTTTACATAAAACTTGAACTCGGCAGCCATTTTCTTTCTATGCTGCTGTGTCTACACATTACCAATACTTATTTGAAAATATGGGAGGAAGGGGGTTTGCAACTATAGGGAAGGATATGATGAGTTAATCGTAGCATATTTTTATAACAACAGAAATGATTGTCACACGAAAAAAAAAAAAAATCTTTTTTATGTACAGACTATTGTTCTTATCTTGGAGATTATTCGCACAACCTTTCGACCGATGTAACCTTTGACCTTCTTCGAGTGTATCTTGTCAAACTTAGGAATTTGTACATAATTCTGAATGAAATTATTTATTTAATCTATCAGGATAGCTTGCTCTCATTCTGTCAGCCATGACCAAGTAAAAATCTTAAATAATTTGTAACTGTATTCTTAGTATCACTCACACTAGTGATTGAGCCTTCAACCTCCAGAAGGGCATCACTTAGAAATAGTTATCAATTATCACCTTATCTATTATGCTGTGGGTCTTTGGGGGATTGGCTATTAAATAAAGAGTTACATGCGAAATTCTGTAGAGATTCGCGAGTTTATCAGAAATTTTCTCGAGTTTTGTTACAGAGGGGTGGAGTGGAGTTGCAAATGGCAGGAGTAATTCTGGAGAGGACAATCGGTTGTCTGAGCTTGTGAAGATGACGTCAACAGAAGCTGGATCCAGGAGTTGATCAGGGTAACGATCCTAGATCGAGGTACACCAACAATGATGTCAAAGAAGTTAAAAATGACGGACGCAGAATTCCCTGTATATGGTATGAGTGGAATTGACTGATATTTCAGACAATAAACAAAAAAGGAGTGGAGGAATGTTCTGACGTCACCCGTGCCAATAAAAGAGAGACAACCAGACAACCAAAGAACAAGCGACTACGGGAGAAAAGCGGACACATTATATCTTTGCAATTTTGCACACACACCGCTGACACCCTGACCCCCTACTCCCTGTCAGTATTGTCACTGGAAAATAAACATTGTTTCTATTTAACTTATTGTTATTACAAATACAAGAGACTATTTTTTATTTATGGCTGATTGTGGAAGCAAACACGATTGTACAGATTCAAACATCCTCTGACTAGCAATTCGGGTTTAGTTTTATGAATGACACAACAGTTTGACAAGATACACTTGAAGTTGAAGAAGGTCAAAGGTTATATCAGCAAAAACGTTGCAAGAATAACTTAAAAGATGGGAACAGTAGTTCGAACAATCCAATTGTCATCTAAAAAATTCTGAAACCAAAATTTATTCAATTTTTATTTAAATTGTATAAAATAAAACAAAATTTTTATTTAAACTGTATAAAATAAAAACAAAATCTGTATTTAAATTGTATAAAATAAAAACAAAATCTATATTTAAATTGTATAAAATAAAACAATATCTGTATTTAAATTGTATAAAATAAAACCAAATCTGTATTTAAATTGTATAAAATAAAAACAAAATCTGTATTTAAATTGTATAAAATAAAACAAAATCTGTATTTAAATTGTATAAAATAAAAACATAATCTGTATTTAAATTGTATAAAATAAAACAAAATCTGTATTTAAATTGTATAAAATAAAAACAAAATCTATATTTAAATTGTATAAAATAAAAACTAAATCTGTATTTAAATTGTATAAAATAAAACAAAATCTGTATTTAAATTATATAAGACAAAAACAAAATCTGTATTTAAATTGTATAAAATAAAAACAAAATCTGTATTTAAATTGTATAAAATAAAAACAAAATCTGTATTTAAATTGTATAAAATAAAAACAAAATCTGTATTTAAATTGTATAAATATAAAAACAAAATCTGTATTTAAATTGTATAAAATAAAAACAAAATCTGTATTTAAATTGTATAAAATAAAACAAAATCTGTATTTAAATTATATAAAATAAAAAAAAAATCTGTATTTAAATTGTATAAAATAAAACAAAATCTGTATTTAAATTGTATAAAATAAAACAAAATCTGTATTTAAATTGTATAAAATAAAACAAAATCTGTATTTAAATTATATAAAATAAAAACAAAATCTGTATTTAAATTGTATAAAATAAAAACAAAATCTGTATTTAAATTATATAAAATAAAAACAAAATCTGTATTTAAATTGTATAAAATAAAAACAAAATCTGTATTTAAATTGTATAAAATAAAAACAAAATCTGTATTTAAATTGTATAAAATAAAAACAAAATCTGTATTTTAATTGTATAAAATAAAAACATAATCTGTATTTAAATTGTATTAAATAAAAACAAAATCTGTATTTAAATTGTATAAAATAAAAACATAATCTGTATTTAAATTGTATAAAATAAAAACAAAATCTGTATTTAAATTGTATAAAATAAAAACAAAATCTGTATTTAAATTGTATAAAATAAAAACAAAATCTGTATTTAAATTGTATAAAATAAAAACAAAATCTGTATTTTAATTGTATAAAATAAAAACAAAATCTTTATTTAAATTGTATAAAATAAAACAATATCTGTATTTAAATTGTATAAAATAAAAACAAAATCTGTATTTAAATTGTATAAAATAAAAACAATATCTGTATTTAAATTGTATAAAATAAAAACAAAATCTGTATTTAAATTGTATAAAATAAAAACAAAATCTGTATTTAAATTGTATAAAATAAAACAAAATCCGTATTTAAATTGTATAAAATAAAACAAAATCTGTATTTAAATTATATAAAATAAAAACAAAATCTGTATTTAAATTGTATAAAATAAAAACAAAATCTGTATTTAAATTGTATAAATATAAAAACAAAATCTGTATTTAAATTGTATAAAATAAAAACAAAATCTGTATTTAAATTGTATAAAATAAAACAAAATCTGTATTTAAATTATATAAAATAAAAATAAAATCTGTATTTAAATTGTATAAAATAAAACAAAATCTGTATTTTAATTGTATAAAATAAAACAAAATCTGTATTTAAATTGTATAAAATAAAACAAAATCTGTATTTAAATTATATAAAATAAAAACAAAATCTGTATTTAAATTGTATAAAATAAAAACAAAATCTGTATTTAAATTATATAAAATAAAAATAAAATCTGTATTTAAATTGTATAAAATAAAAACAAAATCTGTATTTTAATTGTATAAAATAAAAACAAAATCTGTATTTAAATTGTATAAAATAAAAACAAAATCTGTATTTAAATTGTATAAAATAAAAATAAAATCTGTATTTTAATTGTATAAAATAAAAACAAAATCTGTATTTAAATTGTATAAAATAAAAACAAAATCTGTATTTAAATTGTATAAAATAAAAACATAATCTGTATTTAAATTGTATAAAATAAAAACAAAATCTGTATTTAAATTGTATAAAATAAAAACAAAATCTGTATTTAAATTGTATAAAATAAAAACAAAATCTGTATTTTAATTGTATAAAATAAAACAAAATCTGTATTTAAATTGTATAAAATAAAAACAAAATCTGTATTTAAATTGTATAAAATAAAAACAAAATCTGTATTTAAATTGTATAAAATAAAACAAAATCTGTATTTAAATTATATAAAATAAAAACAAAATCTGTATTTAAATTGTATAAAATAAAAACAAAATCTGTATTTAAATTGTATAAAATAAAAACAAAATCTGTATTTAAATTGTATAAAATAAAAACAAAATCTGTATTTAAATTGTACAAATTAAAAACAAAATCTTTATTTAAATTGTCTCTATATAAATAAAATGAACTCATTTTTTCCCGTCTGATTTTGACATTAATAGGATTAAAAATCAAGATATTTCATGCAAATATTATATGCACAAACGGCAGAACAATATCTGAGGTGTGTTATAGGCTTATTATTTCTCAAATTCCTCGATAATCTTAGATTTCTATACTTTTTCTGTTGAGAAGTCACGGCCAAAATCGGTTAAGATCAATGGAAGTGGTAAAATATTTTCTCTCTAATAAATTCCTCCTCCCCCTGCCACCACTTAACACCGTTTGGGGATCGTTCACAAGGAACAGTTGAGAAGAGAACACCGGTTTGGCTTCGTAGTTCTTTCATGTGAAGTTATTTAAAATCACTAAACTAAGCTGCAGTGCTCTGTGGCGTAGTGGTTAGCGTGCTGGACAATTCAAATTATATTTGCACGTTCGTGCCTACCTACCGTAGTCGGAATTTTTTTTTTTTTTTTTTTCTAAACAACTGGAATGGCATTTCTTGGTTGCCGAACTGTTAACGTTGTAGATGTTTTTTTTTTTTGTTTTTTTCACACTTTATTTTCCTACTTTTACTCATGACTCCGGGTTTGATCCTTCCTACTTACCTACCATAACATTTTTTAAAACTCCCCCCCCCCCGTCCCGGAAACAAACACTCGGGCAACGCCGGGTACCCCCGCTAGTATAAAATAAAAACAAAATCTGTATTTAAATTGTATAAAATAAAACAAAATCTGTATTTAAATTATATAAAATAAAAACTAAATCTGTATTTAAATTATATAAAATAAAAACAAAATCTGTATTTAAATTGTATAAAATAAAAACAAAATCTGTATTTAAATTGTATAAAATAAAAACAAAATCTGTATTTAAATTATATAAAATAAAAACAAAATCTGTATTTAAATTGTATAAAATGAAAACAAAATCTGTATTTAAATTATATAAAATAAAAACAAAATCTGTATTTAAATTGTATAAAATAAAACAAAATCTGTATTTAAATTGTATAAAATAAAAACAAAATCTGTATTTAAATTGTATAAAATAAAAACAAAAACGTGTGGTAAAATGTTATATGAAATATAAGTTTGTGTGCTGTCACCTTTCGAAGAAACAAGTGAATTCCTCCCAGTTTGTACTGTTATATAAAATGTTTATCAAGTTCTTTGATTTTTACAGACTCTGTCTATTATATAGACTTTTATTATTATGTATACTCCCCCTCTCCTTCACCAAAGAACATTGGCCTACCTCTCCATCAATGGAAAGATCATGGTTGTTACTGTCATGTTAAATATTTCTCTGACTCTAAATGTTCACAGTCTATTACATAGACTGTTGTTATTATATATTCTTCTTCTTCTTCTTCTTCACGAAGAACATTTGTCCAACTTTCAAGTGTAATCTTGTCTCCTCTCATCATTTGAAAACGGCTCATATACAAGTCTGTTATCCTTTCAAAATAACATGTCAATATGCCCACGTCATCGTTTCAGTCTAGTTCAAGCAAAGCATTTTTCATCATAAAAGTTATATACACTCTGTTTGTCGGTTTATATAAACATACGTTTAGTCATCGATAATTTGATACCCCGCTGTCCAACATTAAAACCTTATTTTATTTCGATTTAAATTGTATGAATAATACATATAAAAGAATAACAGTATAGTTACTTTCCAACATCCAAATATATATTTTTCAGGTAAAAATAGATCCTTTCAGTACATTTTTTACAGATCCGTTTCATATGCAGAACTAATCGGTTATTATTATGCCAATACGGACTCTTTTCGTGCATATACTGCTCAAAAAAAAAAGAAAAAAGAAAAAGAAAGAAATTCTTTGCTTAGAAAGAAAAAAATGTATGATAATATAATGTTGGAAAAAAAAGTAAGAAAATTCATAGAAGACTCAACATCATGTGTTAGTTCCGGCAGCCATCTTGGTTTATGCTCTGTCATATTTAACATACATTGAGCTTCCAAGCAAAACGCGGATCAAAGAAAACGTTCTGTTCGAAATTCTGTGCATATTTTAACAGAAAGACACCTGAGTTCGACAAGATAAACCTGAAGAAGGTTGGAAGGGTAATGTAGAGACACAGTGGCATAGAAAGAAAATGGCCGCTGAGTTTGTGTTTTCAGTAAACGTCTGAAACTGAAAGAAATGCTTCACATATAAATTATAAAAGATAATTATTAATTAAGGAAAGTTGGCTTCACTCAAAAAATGTGTTTTCGTGTTGAAAGAGGAAATCTATCTATTGAACATTTCTATCTCCAACCATCAATTGACTGTGAATAACGGTTCAATGTGCATGGTAAATTACAGATTTCACACCTCCAAGAACTGACTATTAACCAATATTTGGCAATCCATTGAATCATTTTGAAATTGTCAGACAGCTTCATGACAAGTTAGAATATTCTTATTGCTTTAATCCGCATGAAATGAATATCATTTACAAGGCTTGTTGGCCCCATTCTAAGAACTCAGCAGCCATTTTTTTTCTAGCCTGCTGTTTTTACACATTACATCCTATTTTTAATGAATCATGGCAAATGGATGGCTTGAAAATTACAAACTGCAAAGAATATACTGCAAAAGTTTTTAGATGAGGATTGGCAATTTGTATTATTTGGAAAATTAAATCTTTTCATTTTTATGTTATTCTCACAACGTTTTGGCCGATGTAACCTCTGTTTCATCTCATATAAGCTCCAACTTTTTTCAGGTGCAACTTATTGAACTCTAGAATCTTTATGCCAAACTCGGAAATCCCCATAGATTTTAAACAGAACCCTTTATTCAATCTGTGGTCTGTCAACCATGACCAGTAGAAAGCTTAAACAATTCATAATTATGCTGTGTGGCAATCATGTGGCAAAATGTTCCACGGTTGGGAAGTTTTTTGAAAGAAACTCTGTTCATGAAAATTCTGTCTGATCTTAGATACTCGAAAGGAGAAAGGAAAATTCTTTGTAGTTGTGGTAATAAGTTGAGTTCTTGCTGTTTTTAAAAACATCTTTTTCACTTCAAACGCACTGTATTGCCACTTGGACGTGATGGGCTACTAATTGGGATCATGTCTACAGGAGACTGTATGAGGAGTTGAGCAGCAAGATGTCTATTCGCATTATATGTAAACTTTTCTACATGTTAGTACAATCATGGAAGCAAGAGACAGGAAAGGAATTCCAAAGTTTAGCTGTCTAAGGGAAGAAACTATTTAAGTAGACGTCTTATCGCCATTTTTTGAGGGTCACCTTGTAATATGCATTATTTTACAATATACATATAGATATGAAACTCGTGTTTAACACTATTTTTTTAATTAAAAGAAATGAGGGAGGTGTACTTTGGGGGGGAGGGTACAAGGGTGTATAACCCAATCCTTTATACACACACAACAGAATTTTCGATTTAGGGTAATGCTAAATATTTTAGAGAACATTTCTTCTAATCCTTTATTGCCGTATTGTTATTTCTCTCTCAGCTTTTGAAAAAAGCAATAATTATTCAAAACATTATCCATATCATAGGTTGCAGCGACAAGCGACAAAAGACGCCAAAAGCGGAATTTATTTTTAGAAATGGAATATATCAAATTCCAAAGAGAAAAATGGCGAAAACAAAAAGAAAATCAAACGTGGGTGATAATTAGCAAGAAAAAATTCGCACGAATACTAATTTGGGGAGGAGGGGTTGAACTGTCCTCACTTGCTGAGTTTCTTTCATTGACCCATTTACTTATTCATTACAACATCTCAATTAGACCAAAAGTCAAATAATTCACCAAAATGCCACAGTCCCTTAGTGATTCCTATATATATAAGAACAAGTAGTTAATAAAACATGTTAAAAAACACTTTGAAAAAGAGTTAAAAACATATTTAATTTTAAAAAGGAAACACTAAATAAGTGGATAGTCCTTAATCCGTGGAGTTTCGAAGAAATACTTTCCTTCCCATCTGAGGGTAGGATTTAGCAAAATGTGGGATCGGATTTTGTTTGCAAAAGTATTAAATGAAACTACAATAAGTCATAGAACTTACTTGATAACAAAAGGTGAAGCAGAGGAAATAGGGTGAATAAAAAAGTGATTTCACGTGAATGGATAGTTTGGTGAAGGGTAAAATATCCAATGATGGTAAAATCCAAAAATGCAGAATCCAAGAAAGTTAGTTAAATTTCCATTTGCACAAGTAAAATCCCCTTGGATTTTACTTGTGCGAATGGAAATTTAACTAACTAATCGCGTTATTGGAAGATGATCCAAAGTAATCCAAAAGGCAGAAATCCGTGGAATAATTCACAAATAGATATTCAGACACGTCTCGTTGAACACGATGGAGTTATTCTTTTTTCCGATCTTGATGGATAATTTTTCAATTTGCCGGGCGGTCATTTTAATTTCGATTGGCAGCTTATGCAGTATGAGCCCAAAGGTTGTGTTTCAGCCATATTCTTCTCATTCTTCTTGAGCGCTTTCTATTGGTGCATCCGATTATCTTCAGGAGCGATTGTTGTTGTTTTCGTTTTTGTTTTCTATG
Organism: Euprymna scolopes; assembly: GCF_053919585.1. Taxonomy (NCBI): domain Eukaryota; kingdom Metazoa; phylum Mollusca; class Cephalopoda; order Sepiida; family Sepiolidae; genus Euprymna; species Euprymna scolopes. The sequence continues at coordinate 175,828,957 of NC_136485.1, read as the reverse complement.
AGGCTTGGTGTAATTATAGTTTTTTTTTTTTAATTTTTTTCTTTTATTAATTGGTTATAGAGGTGAGTGCAAAAGGATCGCCCGGCAAATTGAAAAACTATCCATCAAGATTGGAAAAAAGAATAACTCCGTCGTGTTCAACGAGATGTGTCTGAATAATAATCTGTCACCAAAATATACAAATATATATATATATATATATATATATATATATATATATATAATTATTTTTTTACTATAATAATTAAATACCTACAGACACTAGTGTTTCATCCTTTCGGGAATCTTCAGTGCAGGGTGTCACAATTAATACCAGTCGAACGATTCGAACCCCGCATCACGAGACATCTCTGGCTTGATTAGCGAAGACCTAATCCATTCGGCTACAATTAAACGCGTGAAATAACGTTGAATTTAAACATTTTAATTTTTAAATGTTCATTTACCTCAGTCAGACAGTGATCTAATCGTTATACGATGATCTATGCATAAGAGCTGAATTGACCGACTTTAATTCAACTGAAAGTGCTCAACGATAAGAAACGAATTTCTTAAAGGGGCTGTCATAATTATTTTTTACTATAATAATTAAATACCTACAGACACTAGTGTTTCATCCTTTCGGGAATCTTCAGTGCAGGGTGTCACGATTAATACCAGTCGAACAATCTGAATATGTATATATATATATATATTTTGTTTGACTGTGGAAATAATGAAATCATCTCTCACATTCTGAAAATTCTATTACTAATTGCTTGTTAGATTAGCGTGTCGGATTGCATCATCCTAGCGAGTATAAAATTCCTACTTGCGAGACATTGGCTTGGGTTATAACCTGATTGGATGACCAAATCCATTGTTCGAGATGAATTAGGTTCATTCCACAGTCAGATTTTGCTTGATCTGTATTTGTTAATTTGTGTGCGGTGCCTTTGCTCATGTGGCAGAGTACTCACCTCGCACGCAAGAGACTTGGGTTTTGAATCCCGAGTTCGGATATGTCTAACTGGTGAGCTCAAATGAGGACGAAACTTAAGACTTTGTCTTCCAGTTTGTTGGCTGTCATGGATCTTGTGAGCTGCGACGTTGTTTGACTGTGGGAATAATTATATATATATATATATATATATATATATATATATATATGTATATAAATCCCCGAAACAGTGTCTCATGGTAAACAACTGATGATCCCTTGAAAAATAAATTATTGGTATTATAGTAAATTCGAGAGCGAGTTGATGCAGTGATTGCAGGTGATTAAATGACTTACTGACTAGATGGCTTTCTAATGAATGATAAAAAAATATTTTTTTGTATAGTTTTAAAGGTTAAAAACTTCCAAGACTATATATATATATATATATATATATATATATATATATATATATATATATATACTAGCAAAAGTACCCGTCGTTGACTGGGTTCAAAAACAGCCTACAGAAAATGGACTCTGATTTATGAAAGTATGATAGGTTATGAAAAGGAACGGTTGTAAAGAGATAGCTTCGAATTTGGGGATATCAAAACCAAAGCAAAATATGATGAAAGTAAAAATAAAATAAATAAACCCCATAATTTATTATACCATACATGTTCACACTGAAACACTTATCACAATATTCTGTGGATCTATATTAAAAAACCTTATTAAACTTTGTGACATATTTCCATTCTATGGAGGTCAGGCGCGAATGAACACCCCATAATTTTATTATACCATATTTCTTCAAACTGAAACATAATTATCAAAGTATACTTACGCAGATAGATATGAAAAGTCTTTAGTAAAGTTTGTGCCTATTTCCATTCTATGGAGGGCAGGCGCGAACGCAGACCCCACAATTTTTATTATACCATCCCTATTTAAGTTAAAACATAATTATCAAAGTATTATTATGTACATCTATATCAAAAACACTTGTAAACGTTTTTTTATTTAAAATTTTTTTTTATTTCCATACTTTGTGGACCGTACGCAGACCCCACAATTTTAATGAATTATCATTATGCCATACTCATTCCTGTATCTCGATACATCTTCTATCATTATATGTGATCAGTTTTCTATAATAGTCAACCATATAGGAGCCTATTCGTGACCAGACACACACACACAGACGTTCAGTTTTATATTATAGATATATATATCTTTAATTAACATTTCAAAACCAGAAGATATATTTATCTCACACTCATAGTATTTTATTCATATGTTAATGTAGTATTCTTACATGTGTTTTGTTGAATAGCAGAAATTCACCAAACAACTCATATGATATGTGTTCCTCGAAAAAAAAAAAAAACAAGGAAAAAAAAAAAACAGTTGAAGAGGGGTTTTCTCTTTTTTTCTCTTTTTTTTTTCTCATTATATGCATACATACAAACAATGTGGGCCGAAACAATTGCATGCAATGTTGGGATCAATAAAAGAAAATTTTATTCTGAAAATGAGTAAATACTTGTGCATCTATTCTTATGAACGAGGTATCTTTAAAAAAAAATATTTATAGCTCTAGTATTGCACTATTGAGCTATCTAAATGAGAACATTATGTTATTCATTCATATGTAATCACTGCCCCAAATAGTTAAATTCTGTATAAACATATAAACTTATCTAAATTACAAGCAAAACACCCATTCTAGGACAGATATAAACAATAAATACAGTATTAGCGTTTTAATTAAATAGTTCAACAGTATTCCACTACATAAAAAATTTGGGAACCATTGCTGTAAGGAGTTGAGCTGCGAGATGTCTGTTCACATTACATTTAAATTTCTGCATGTCAGTACTTATAGCTCTAGTATTGCACTATTGAGCTATCTAAATGAGAGCTTTATGTTATTTATTCATATGTAATTACTGACCCATGTAGTTAAAGTACATATAAACATATTGGCTAAGGTGCTAGTATAACCACACTGATGAGTTGTGATACAACGAAACAGTACTGTATGTGGATTACTATATATTTAAGTCCCCTCTTTGGGTAGAGCACTGTCGTAAATGTATCTCACCCGCTATTTAATTGGCTATAAAGCGAGGCTCACTGTTTGTTTGTTTGTTTGTTTGTAACTAAACAAGCAGCTCCAGCACTGTAAAAAGCAGTGGGCGAATGTTTATTTAAATGGACATTTGTTGAGATCATTTGCGAGCACCGATCCCATGGGCTGATGAGTGCAACTGCCAACTATCAACGCGATGGTTATAGATTTAATCCCCGGCTAGGCAAATGTGCTAGTCTAGCCACTCTAATGAGTTGTGATACAACGAAACAGTACTATGTATGGATGACTATATATATATATATATATATATATATATATATATATATATATATATTATTATTATCATTATTATTATTATAATATATATCTACATAAAATTTTATGCATCTATTTTCAGTATTTATTTCGACAGTGTTTGATAGTAGAGTTAGGTAGTAAGTTTTGAAAATATATATGGCAATTAAGCTACAAAGATATTTTCGTATAGAGTGTTTCATCCTCGTATTTATCTTCCATCAAAATCTGATAGAATCGAATTGTTAATATTCCCTCAGATGAAATTCCAAACCAGATATGAAACAATTCTAAAATAAACGTTTATTTTTATTTTTCTTCATCATGATAACGAAATTCGAAAATTTGAATTGCAAGTAAAACCAATGGTATCTACTTAAATGTCATGTTGCAGTAATGAACATATCCAAAAATTATGAAAAACAACAATGTTGAATATTAATCATTAATGAAAATAGTTTTTGAAGATAATTAGCAAAAATTGACTTTGCAAAAGAAAGAAATCAAAGAGTTCTAATCGTAACAAAAAGGAGGTAAGTATTTTCTGAAAACTGAAAATCTTTGCCAAATTTAGCAAAACTTAATTTTCACGTATTGTTTTCGAAAATTGTTTTCATTAATAATTAATTTTCTACTTTGATTTTGAAATTTCGCTATTATAACTAAGAACTTTTTTTTTAAAACCCAGAGGAAGTAATTCTTGACTTGAAGAATTGATTATATAATGTCATAAATTGAATTAAAAACAAAAATCCTAATGCTGCAATATTTTAAGTAATAAATTTATTATATTTTTTATTTCAATATCTTGTCCTTTTCTTTCCAGTTTTAACAACTAGTTCATTACTTTTCCATGTTTAAGCTTAACATATTACTTTTCATGCTCGCATTTTTCTATTGTAATCCATAATTTTTCCAGGCTTCCTATAAATTCACTAATTTCAGTCTTATTTTTTTGCCCCCATAAATACAACATACACATATGTAATAATAATGTATGACACTCGTCTGCTTTCAATAAAATACCCCAATTATCTCCCTTTTATTCTTTCATTCTCTCTGTTTCACTTGTTACTTCTCTTTTCGTGAGAGCGGTGAATTGGCAGCAACAGTAGTCGCCGATGCGACATGGTTGCTATGGAAACCAGCCATAAAAACGTCACAAACCTGCTTAGGTTTTTTTTTACAATTTTGAACACCAGTAAATTCATCAAAACTTTTGTTTTTCTGAACGAAAATTGAAATTTTTTTTTTTTGACAATATAGCTGAGAAGGTGATCTATAAACTAATAATTGTTTGAAATTTATCCGAAAAATGAGTGGTGAAACTTTAAAGCAGTTCTAAATGACTAAAACTGCCACATAACCATGACGGTAGTGTTTGAATGATATATTATATCTTACTTAAATGTAGACAACTGTTGCTACCAATGAGTACAAATCGTGTGCTTATAATTTTTTTTTAATTAACTAGCATTTCAGCCCGGCGTTGCCCGGGTGTTTGGAGGTGTATGTTAAGCCAAAAAAAAAAGTAGTAGTAGGAAGGCAGGCTCAAACCCGTACAGCAAAGGAGGAAAAGAACGGGAAAAACCCCTGCCATCTTTGCTGTTACGTCCACCGCCAAACCGGAAGTGACGTAGGTTTAAACTAAGGCTAGACAATCGAAAGAAGAGGATGACTTTCGAAAATATCGGTGAAAAAAGCGACCCCCCCTGTAGAAAAGTGCTCAGTTGAAGGTGAAGATATTAATGTTTTTAGCCAATTTTTCGATATTTGTCGTCTGAAAGGTCGAACTTGAAAACGATACTGATCTTGTAAAAATCTGTTGCCTCTGCCAAAAGTTTTAGGCAGACATGCAAACATACATTTATATATTGGTAACTCAAATTTTCGACCCAAACCGATTAAATAGCTTGCCCTATCTCTGAATACCCTTTATGTAAAATTTCAAATGTTTAGATCAGAAATTGTCTGAGTAATTTAGTAGAGACCAAAGCGGTCAAATTGTTTTAAACTTGGACCCCTATTATGGCCCCTTAACATTTATTGTTTTGGGCTCAAATCAAGTTATTAAGTTTGATCCATGTTCAAGGAACCTATATCTAAAATTTCAAGTGTTTAGACCCAAAATTGGCGGAGAAGTTTGATAGAGTTCTCAAAGGTCAAATTGTTGAACTTTGACCCCTTAACAGCAAAATTTCTGGCCGAAAACCGATCACATAGATTTTCCCAAATCTCAGTACCCTGTATATCAAATTTCGAGTCTGTAGACTAAAAATTGACAGAGTTATTGTGTAGGGAAATGTACACAGACAGACACACACACAGACGGACAGACACTTTCACTTTTATAGATATACTAGCATGGGCGCCCGGCGTTGCCCGGGTGTTTGGAGGTGTATGCTGAGCAAAAAAACCCAAAACAAAACAGTCAATTTTTTTAACTTTGACCCCTATTATGACCTCTTAACGTTTATTGTTTTGAACTCAAATCAAGTTATTAAGTTAGATTCATGTCCAAGGAACCTATATCTAAAATTTCAAGTGTTTAGACCCAAAATTGTTGGAGGAGTTTGGTAGAGTTCTCAAAGGTCAAATCGTTGAACTTTGACCCCTTAACAGCCAAATTTCTGGCCGAAAATGGATCACATAGATTTTCCCAAATCTCAGTACTCAGTAATGTATATCAAATTTCGAGTCTGTAGACTAAAAATTGACAGAGTTATTGTGTAGGGAAATGTATACACACACACACACACACACACACACACACACACACACACACACACACACACACACACACACAGACAAACACTTTCACTTTTATAGATATATAGATTATCCGTGGACTTCACACTTTAGTATTTCGAGACAACCTTTCTCTTTTATCACTTTCAACATGAAATTGCAAATAACCGATTTTTGCTGTGTTGCTTTTACATCACGTAAGCGCTTGCTGTCCTTTTTCGTAACCAGCAAATAATTGCATAGTGTATTTTAAGATAAAATTAAATGAATTCTGAAAAAATAAAAGGAATGGAATTGTGGGTAGGGACATTTGTACTATTGGATTAAATATTTAACAGGATTATATTAACATTTTATTAATAATACCGTAGTACCTTTACTCTACGTACGAGCGTCACGGTTTCCCGATTATAAATTATTCGATCAGGATAGAAGATGATGACATACTACTATCATTAATCTATACAGTAACTTAATGTTCGTAGTATGTTATCACCTTCTACCCTCCTTTTTAATAAATAGGATCTCCCGATTACCAAAGACGCAATGGAATAAATAAATAAATAAATAAAATGATGTCGCTTTTGAGTTGTACGTGAAACTAAAATATACCATTTTGGTCTTCTGGCTAGGATTCAAGAGTTGTATCTGTTCTGTCTAAAGTTGGTATAATGATATCGTGGGGTTTCTGTTCGTGCCAGACATTCATACAATGGAAATGTGTCACAGACTCCAATAAGATTATTGGAAATAAACCGTAATAACCAGATATATTCTGAAACTACATTAACCAGATTACTTAGATAACTGCTTTTACAGTTTTAACAAAAGGGCTGCAATAATATCACGGGGTCTCCATACATGCTGAACATCCACAGAATGTCTTGCAGCAATATACAGGGTGGAACAATAAAATTGTCGACCCAGAAAAGACGACATGATTTCACTTCCGTTTGATGAAAACCAGTTTTCTTTTTTTGTTTTCAAAGAGTGATGGGAGCCTTCTACCATGTTTGATAGTGACACAATGTTCAACGAGCGGAATCAGAGATGCGACGCTGTACAACTGATGCTATCTATCAATCCAAGTTATATCAACAGGACCATTGCCAGCACCCTCAAAATGGATTGCCATGAATAATAGAGACGTGTCCAGCGTGATGAAAACAAAGTTTCCGGTCATGGTTAAGGTCTTTGGTGCGGTTTCAAGTGAGGGCCACATCATGCCACCTCACATCTTTGAAGTTGGTTTAAAAGTCAACACGAAAGTGTACCTGGATGTGTTAAAGAGTATGGTGATCCTCTGGTACAATCAGGTTGCTGCTGGCAGGCCCTGGGTGTGGCAGCAGGACTCAAGCTTGTGTTCGAAAGGAATGCTACAAGTTCGCACCCTTCTCTCACTGACTCTCCTCCTCCCCCAACCTGAACCCGCTGGACTACTTTGTTTTGTCATACATTGAGAACGTCACTAATATGACCTGCTATAACACCAAAGCCAGCATGATCACCGCCATTCACCAAGTATTCGCCAAATTCCCACTGGCGCTCGTAGAAAAGGTATGCTTCCAGTTCCGGAGCTGTATCGAGGTGGTAATTGAGGCTGGAGGCGGCTACATTGAATAGATGTCAGCTCTACTACATAATCAATTTACCTGAATTGATTTTTTCAATAAAAGTTTTAAAATAAAGCTGTAGTGTTTGTTTTCTTTAGGGCGACAAATTTTATCATTTCACCCTGTATGCCGCTGTTGAATTTCCACAGGTCCCGTTTGTTTTTTATTAATAGTGTAAATGCTCTTTGCAGTGTACATGTTTTAAGGATTGAATTGAGAATATAGTAAAAAATAAAGATCCCCAAAAGGAGTTGACAAATAAATAATGCAATTTTTCCTGGTTCCATTAAATAATCCCAAAACAGTTGATACGCCATAAAACAACCAGATTGCTGTTCTGTGAAGAAAAGAATTGATGATTGCTCAAAAGAGATGGAAATCTGTGTGCACTTACCTTGCTTACTAACAAAAAAAGAGAAAGGAAAGTCGTGCCAAACAGTTGCATACATTTTTTTTCTTTTTCTCCTCTGAAGAAGAGATGCTACTCTCGAAAATTAGGGATATTAACACCTACTATCTTGTATGATACATTATGTTGGAAAATAAACGTAATATAATTGAAAATTATGGAAATCCCTTCTAATATTGTCATTATTCTTTTATATGCTAACCCGTGTCTATTGTTTCCCACAATCTGCCCCTTCAAACGCAACTCCTTTCAACAAACATTGTTGCCTTATCAGCAGTTTAAAAATATTTTTCAGATCAATTATTCTCACACCTTGTTTTATTTTTGTTTTTGTTTTTTATACTAGTTGTGTTTTTCTGCTCATTGGGAAGTTACATCTTGATCTATCACTTCTTTGCCTGTCACGTTGAAGGAGGCAATTTTTCTGCAAGCTAAGGTAGGTGCACGTTGCTTCCATTTTTTTCACAGTTCATAATCTGATCCAGCAATTGGTCCCAAAATAGATTACTCTATTAACAAACAAACAAACAAACAAACAAAAAGGTTGGTTAACCAATTGTTTTTTTTTTTGTTTTTTTTTTCAGATCTAGTATCTGAAATCTGCACTGACAGAGGAGAAAGAAATGTTCATTTTGGTTATATTATGATGGTTAATTATGAAAGTAAAAAAACAAATAAAACATACCTTGCTTTCAATAGGATTCAGACTATAAAAGTCAATCAACCTTAACAAAAAGAAATTGACACGCAAGCATGTTTTTGTTCAACACACAGACATAAAGCGACACGTCTGTTTTTATTTACATTCTGAGACGAAGGGAAAGAAATACACGTAATCACAGCTTTATGTAGTAACGAGAAAAACAAAGGAGACTAACTTCAAGTTACTTAGAATCCTTATGTCACTGAAAACAAAAAAAATGAATAAATCGGAAACTGACAAAAGGGAAACAACTCTTACAACTTTTAAAACATGATCTCGGTTAAAATCTATATAACCATTAATAATTCCAACATATTCATTTAACACAAATTGCTATTTTATCAATAGTTGGAACAAAGTTAGGGTTAGGGTTAAGAGTATTAATGCCAAAATGACAAGAATAAAACCTCAAATCCAATGCTGTTAGCTCATCATTACATCTATCTATCTATCTATCTATCTATCTATCTATCTATCTAAAAGTGAGCTTTACCTGTCTGTCTGTCTGTCTGTGTGAGGAACGATCTCTACCAAACTACTTTGTCAGTTTTTGGTCTACAGACGTGAAACTTGATATATAATGATTTGGATCTATGGAACAAATTCAATTTGGGTTTTAGCCGGTAAAACTAGTTGCTAAATGGTCAAAATTGAATAAACTTGGGACTTGATAGGCATAAGTTGACTAAACATATTGCTTCTATGCATGCACAAATATACTCTTATAGGTTTAACAGCATTATGTTTAAAGGTTTCATATGAGTATGGACATGACTCAGATGGTAATGAATAATGCTAGAGTTATATGTTTTGGTTTCGATTCTAGCGTGGCACCCAAATCATATTTTTTAAAACTTACAAAACCAATACTATATATTGGGTACAATATAATAATCAATAGAGAACTAGTTCTTTAATAAATAAATACAAAATCTGCATAAATTAAAATACCATATTTAAGTATATTTTACGATTGGGCAACGCTGGGTGTCCTGCTAGTATGTATATATAAAATGACCTTGTCTCTCTGTGTGTGGAATGGTCTCTATCAAACTACTCAATTTTTATAAATAGGGAAGTCAGATCTGTGGAACAAATTCGATTAGATTTTAGCTGGTAAAAATAGCTGTTAAGGGGTCAAAATTTGAAAATTGGAACTTGGCAAGCATAAGTCGACTTATAGTGCTCCTCTATGCATGTGCAACTATACATTTATATGTTAAAGTCAGTTAATTTTTAAAGTTTTGATATCCATTTATCGTTAGCTCCTATGGTAATGAATAATGTTGGAGCGCTAAATTGTTGTGTTATTCATAAAACTAGATCGATTCGTAGTCGGAGGTTGTTTGAAATCCATACAATTAGGCATATCTCTACAATACATATATTAATAATAATAACATAATAATATTAATAATACATGTGAACACAAAACAAAGTATTTTGTACTTTTAAATAATAACATAATATTGATAACAATAACATAATAATATTAATAACAATAACATAATAATATTAATAATAATAACATAATAATATTAATAACAATAACATAATAATATTAATAACAATAACATAATAATATTAATAATAATAACATAATAATATTAATAATAATAACATAATAATATTAATAATAATAATAACATAATAATATTAATAATAATAATAACATAATAATATTAATAATAATAATGACATAATAATATTAATAATAATAATAACATAATAATATTAATAGTTATAACATAATAATATTAATAATAATAACATAATAATATTAATAATAATAGTAATGACATAATAATATTAATAATAATAATGACAACATAATATAATATTAATAATAATAACATAATATTAATAATAATAACATAATAATATTAATAATAATAATAACATAATAATATTAATAATAATAATAACATAATAATATTAATGATAATAACATAATAATATTAATAATAATGACATAATAATATTAATGTTACATGATAAGGGCTGTCCCATTTTCATGTAAGTATAAAAATAGAGAATTTAGTTTAAAATGAAAATGAAAACGCATAGGCGGAATTCGAACCTCGTAATCTAGTTTAGAAATAGATTACGTGTGAGAATTTAAAAATGTAAAACAAACATTTGTTTAGAATATAGATAAAATATTCAAGAAAAGAATGTGAGCTGTCAAGTTTATTATGAAATTTTAAATCGAAAGAATGCAGCTTATAAGATAATGTTTTTAACATATTGGATAAATAGGTTACTGAGAAATAGGAAAAGTTTTGGACACGTATGTCCAGGACACGTGAAAGAATGCACATGTTTTAACATGTGTATGACGTCACGGAAAATAGAAAGTTCTAGGAATAGAGAAAAACTTTAGTTAGAGGATTCAGTGAGAAAACTCAGGGACAGTCAGACGTCTGGAAGCGAGACGTCACTTCAAGGAAAAAATGTGAGACTTTGAATTCTTGGTAATGGAACACGGCCATGTGAAGAATAAACCATCAAGTGTTTTTTGTAAAGCTCGTCTTGTGTCTTATGATTCCTACAGAAAGGTAAAGTCCAATTGTATTAATATTTGTGTTATATGTCTTTACATACACGTCTCAACATCATCATATCCTCACTCAAAGAGTTTCTTCTTCTACACAACAAGGAATGAACTTTTAATATATAAGAATCTCTCGTAACATGAACAAAATATCTAACTCTCTTACAACATCCCTCACTGTAATAAGACTCTTACTAAGCATTTCTCTCAATAAGACTCTCTCAATGAAACCGATATGTAACATATACATATTTTGGTGCCGTGACCAGGATTTCTAAGCATCTCTTCCTAAGACTCTCTCTCAAAAAAAAAAAACCGAACCTGGGGTCGATACCATGGAAAAAAAAAATTAAAAACACAACGTTTTAAAAGGGTCCAACATAATTTAAAAAAAAAATAAATAAATAACACCACGGGGGAAAAAAAAAGAAAATTACACGATCACAGAAATGCGAAAAAAAAAAAAAAAGGACACGTGAAAGAATACACATGTTAAAACATGTGCATTCTTTCACGTGTCCTGGACATACGTGTCCAAAACTTTTCCTATTTCTCAGTAACCTATTTTTCCAATATGTTAAAAACATTATCTTATAAGCTGCATTCTTTCAATTTAAAATTTCATAATAAACTTGACAGCTCACATTCTTTTCTTGAATATTTTATCTATATTCTAAACAAATGTTTGTTTTACATTTTTAAATTCTCACACGTAATCTATTTCTAAACTAGATTACGAGGTTCGAATTCCGCCTATGCTTTTTCATTTTCATTTTAAACTAAATTCTCCATTTTTATACTTACATGAAAAGGGGACAGCCCTTATCATGTAACATTAATAATAATAATAATAATAACATCATAATATTAATAATAATAACAACATAATATTAATAATAATAACATAATAATATTAATAATAATAATAATAATAACATCATAATATTAATAATAATAACAACATAATATTAATAATAATAACATAATAATATTAATAATAATAATAACATAATAATATTAATAATAATAACATAATAATATTAATAATAATAACATAATAATATTAATAATAATAATAATAACATAATAATATTAATAATAATAATAATAACATAATAATATTAATAATAATAATAACATAATTATATTAATAATACTAATAACATAATAATATTAATAATAATAACATAATAATATTAATAATAATAACATAATAATATTAATAATAATAATGACATAATAATATTAATAATAATAATGACAACATAATATTAATAATAATAACATAATATTAATAATAATAACATAATAATATTAATAATAATAATAACATAATAATATTAATAATAATAACATAATAATATTAATAATAATAATGACATAATAATATTAATAATAATAATGACATAATAATATTAATACTAATAATAACAACATAATAATATTAATAATAATAACATAATATTAAAAATAATAACATAATAATATTAATAATAATAATAACATAATAATATTAATAATAATAACATAATAATATTAATAATAATAACATAATAATATTTAACAGGAATGATTTGGAGCAATGTTCATTTTCCAGTGATAACGCTGATAGCATGGAGGTTAGGGTCAGGGTGAGGTTTGCATGCAAAATGACAGAGAGATAATGTGTCCGCTTTACTCTGTGATTGCTGCTTCTCTCCTTTGCTGTTGTCTGCTGTCTCTTTTCTTGGCACGGATGATGTCAGAACATTCCACCACGCATTGCCTGAAATGTTGATCAGTTCAGCTGACCTATCCCCGGGGATTCTATGCCCACCCCTCATTTTGAACTTTTGTTTTATCATTCTCAGACACCTTGATCCAGGATCGCTGCTAGGATCTGACCAACTTTCCTGTGATGTTATCTTCACAGTCCAGACAGCCGACTATCCACCTCTACCATCTGCAACTTCTCCCCACTCCCCACAAAATGTTTTGGTTTCAATTTCAGCTAATGGCACCCAAGTCATAGTTTTTTTAAATTCTTTTGAAATCACTGGTATATGCTGAATACAATATGTTAATCAAAAGAGAATTTGCTCCATAATAATAAATATGAAATCTGCATAGATTAAAGTACCATATTTAAGCATATTTTATGATCAGGCAATGCTGGGTGGCATATATATATATATATATATATATATATATATATATATATATATATATATATATATATATATGCATACATACATATATATATATATATATATATATATAATGGCTACAGTAAAAATACAACACTAAATTAACCCAATCTCATTATAAATTTATTTCAACCCCAAAATGGGCCTTTTCTAGTTTGAAAAGGCCCATTTTGGGGTTGGGAGCAAATAAATACCAACCCCAAAATGGGCCTTTTCAAACTAGTTGGGCTATTCAGATTAGCATCTGATTTACACAATGCAGAAATTCACAACTGATGTTCTTATTTATTAGAAAAATTGGTAAAATCTCATCTCTCATCTTTCAGGAAGCTTCACTACTGAATCTACACGACTTCTCCAGTTCTCTCGATCTTGCATGACAATTATTTATTATAAAAATTGGTAAAAACAGTAAAAAAAAAGAGGAAAAATAGAGGGGAGTGATAATGTCGTTGAGGAATTAACTTAAGAAGCATCAAAGTAAAGTCAAAGTGAGGAAATGTTCGATAAATCCACGTTCACTAAAGGAAGGAGAGGGTCCAGTGCTGAACAAGCATAAAGAGAGAGGAGGGCGATAAAAAGAGTGAGAAATATAAAAAGTGAAAAAAATAGGAAAAAAGAGACGAAGAGGTAAAAAAAAAAAACCCTTTTATTTTCTTTTATGATATTTTGTCCACACCCCAACCAGATCTGTTTCGTTTTTCACACCTCACTTAGCATTCATTCTCATTTAGAGACCGGCCTGCTTGCATTTGGATTACCCAAAAACATTGAGCGGTCTACACTTAGTAGAGTATTGGGGGGGGGGTTACTAACCAACATTGTACATATAACCAACGTTGTCCTATCCCAATGATCTTTTTCATGAACATTTTCATTTTGTAAATAAACTAATTTTAAAACAAACTTAAAACAATATAAATAGGATTAACCCACAGAGTGATTTAGACCTAGAATTTAATACAATTCAATACGATTTAATACAATTAGATAAGATATTTAATTCTATGTTCCACTGCAAGAACTGTGACACCGTGGTCGGAAAGAGAAATTGAGAAGTCAGCGCCCCTGTATCGCACCTCGTTATATATTATTATTGATTAGTGGTCAAGGTCAGGAATGCCAGCAACCATTGTAAGAAAGTAATAAAGAATGCAAGAGAGTTGTATGCTCAATCTGTTAAGTCCAAAGTAGCTGAGCAGCGGCTTGGTTCCCACCAGTTTTGGCAAATAGCAAACAGAATCCTGAACAGAAGCGTGTGCTCCATCCCAACTATTATCAATGGATCTGAGGTAATCTCGTCAGCATCAGACAAAGCCAAACTCTTTGTCAAGAACTTCGCAGCTAATTCTACCCTTTGCGATCAAGGCTGCCAACCCCCAATATTTCCTCCTGTATCAGAAAACACGCTATGTGATATACGTATATCTGTACGTGATGTTGCCAAGCTAATCAAAAACCTTGATTCCAGTAAGGCAACTGGCCCTGACGGTATTCCAATTATAGTACTCAAAAAACTTCAACCTGAACTAGCGCCCATACTTACAAAACTGTTTAAACGTTGTCTTAAGGAGAATAGTTTCCCATCTCCCTGGAAAATTTCATCAGTATGCCCTGTATTTAAGAATTCAGGTGATCGTTCATCCCCCTCTCAGTACAGGCCAATAAGTCTCCTGTGCGTCATGAGTAAGTTGCTGGAATCTGTGTTAAATACAGAAGTAATCAACCATCTCAACAAAAATAACCTTCTTAGTGACACTCAATATGGTTTCCGTTCTGCTAGATCTACAGCAGATGTGCTTACAGTTATATCTCATAGGATTAGCAAATCTCTCGATGGAGGCAACCTTTCTAGGGCAATTGCTCTTGACATATCTAAGGCCTTTGATAGGGTATGGCATAAAGGTTTACTTCATAAGATCTCTAGCTATGGTATTGCTGGAAATGTCTTCTCAATTATTAAATCATTTCTTTCTGATAGGTTCATAAGAGTAGTAGTTGAGGGGCAAAAATCAGAAGCTCACAGTATTAATGCCGGTGTCCCTCAGGGGTCCATCCTGGGCCCAACTCTTTTCCTGATCTACATTAATGATCTTCCAAATCACATCCTTACATCATTTGTAGACATCTATGCTGACGACACTACCATTTATGGTAGCACATCTAAGACAGTAAATGACCAAGTTCTCTCCAATTCTCTCTCCTCTGATCTTGAGCACGTAGTACAATGGGGTAAAGAATGGCTGGTTACTTTTAATGCATCTAAAACCAAGCTTCTCTCTTTACATCATCAACATTCTGATCCACATCTGACATCAATTGAAATGAATGGCTCTCGTCTTCAGGAGGCCTCAAGTTTTGACAAACTTCTTGGCTTGACCATTACTCCTGATCTTAAATGGAACACGTACATCAAATCTGTTGCCAAGGCCGCTGGAAAAATGGTGGGATCTTTCGATCGATCCGGTAGATATCTCACTGCTGATGCTATTCTCTATCTATATAAGAGCCAGGTACATCCAAGGATGGAATACTGTTGCCACATCTGGGCAGGAGCTGCTAGAAAGGACTTGGCCTGCCTTGATAGAGTTCAAAATAGACTTCGTAGCCTCGTAGGAGATGTCCTTTTCTCTTCCTTGCAACCTCTATCCCACAGAAGAGACGTTGCGAACCTGTCTCTGCTTTATCGTTATTTTCATGGCAAGTGCTCATCTGAGCGCTAGCCTATGGTTCCCCACTGTCCTGACTTTCATGAAAAACACTTGTTTTATCTGAAACCGCTATCAATAATTTCCCCCACTCTTTATCTGTGCCTAAACCTAAACGTAGATTCCATGAACAAAGCTTCTTTCTTAGAACTGCACGTCTGTGGAATTGTCTTCCGTTTTCCTGCTTTCCGGCTGACTACAATATGGTTGTCTTCAAGTCTAACGTAAATAAGTTCTTGATGAGCCGTTCCATATAAGTTATCAACTTTACCAAATTTTCATTACTAATGATTACTATAATGTCCAATTTCTACTGTACACTCTTTAACCCTTATCCTTGAGTGGCCTCTTGGCCTTGATAATGTGGTGATGCCTATGTAAAAAAAAAAAAAAAAAAGGGCATAGTAGAATTATTTGTTTGTTATTACAAGTAGTGAGTGTCTGGAGTGTTGTTGTTGTTCTTGTGTTTATATACTAACCAATGTCCACTGTGTTTTCCACGAACTGCATTGATATAGCCTTCAAACACAATTCCTTTCACACTATGCACAATGCTTCAAGCAAACTATAACAAAGGTTTATTTTTTACACTGTTTTGATACTTGTTTTACAGAAATTCCAGTAGACGCAGGTGAAACATGAACAAATTTAGCAGAATCTATCACGTCATTTCTAATAGCTGGCAATACTTGATGCTTCGCCAAGGCTATCAAGGGTATTTTTTATCTTGATGCCATCACTAGATGGGTTGCCTACCACGGCTTAAGAGAGGCCCATCTACCCTCAAGAAGGATAGACCACGCCAGTTTCCCAACCTGGGATTTTTACCTCTTGGTACATACAACACCTCGCCTTTCCAAATGGTCACTCATCTGGTACTGGCCAGGCTCAACGTCGCTTAACTTCAGTGATCTGGCAACGTGACTGTGCCATATATATATCACTACCTAAGCCGTCACAATCAGGAAACATATTTAAATTATTTACACGTCCTGTTATAATAAATAAGTAATTTGTTTTTTGTTTAAGATTTTCACTGCTTATGAGGTTTGTTTCATTTTTTGATTTTGTTACAACCTATTCCGGCATAATGATGGCAGATAAGATTGATTTGAAACTTACACCAGAGTTTAGTGGTTCGGATTCCAGCGAATCCATTATTGAATAGATTGAGAAGGCTGAGCTTGTGTATCAGCTGTGCTGTGTATAGAATGTGGGTTGCATAATCGTTATGTGTTTGACAGACGACATCTTTGCGATGTATCAACCATTGAATGAAGAGAAAATAAAGGAGATTGTTTCTTGCTAACTTGCCACACCACGAGGGCAGAGTTAGATAATAGGTCTGCTTTTAATATAAAGGGAAACCAGCTCCCCAAATAGGGGCACTCTGGTTAGTAACAAAAATAAAAAATGTATTAGTCATGAAGGATTTCTCCTCTATTAACCAAGACCAAAAAAAGTGTAGTGCAGCATTAGAACAGATACTACACTTTGATCTTGGCCCAAAGAGATTATGCTCCCAAAAGGATGCTTCAATGATATGAAATGGTGTGCAGAGAACTTAAGTGAAGAAAGTGGCATGAATGACAAGTTATTGTCAGATGATTGCCCCGAATTTAATAAATTTTCTTATGTAAACCTAAAATTGGAGATATTTCCTATTTTCTTGTGTTCGCTTTTTTTATCCTCATTAATTATTTCTCACTTGCAGTCAGACATTTTTTTTTTTTGCATTTTCACCTCAAACAAGGCACAGTGCTACTTTGATATACTATCTGGGATATAATTTGCAGAGATACTATGTAGGGAGTTGAGCAGCAATATGTCTGTTTAAATTACACTTCTGCATGTCAGTACAGTCAGAGAAGCAGGAACCCGGAAGGGAATTTCAAAGTTCAGCAGTTTTGGTGAAGAGAGTAAAAAGCTTTCTGGCATCTGGGGATCTCTACTGTGTAGGGGTGGAATTTAGCTACTTGTCGGGTTAGGGTTAGGGTATTTATGTCAAGGGTGTACAAGGGCTTGAAGTTATATTTCCCACTTGCAGTCAGCCATTTGGATGCATTGCAACTATGCAACCCAATAAACATACAACTAATGCATGTTTACAAAGGATGTTTTGACACTTTTTGAAAAGTAAATACAAAAACATATCTTCACTAATAATTGATGTATTCTCAAAATTCAAAGCGTATCTCTTGAAGAAGCATCCCTGAATTTTTATAACAGTTTCTTGTATTTGAGGTGAAGCTTGAGAGTAGCTACAAATTCATCAAAGGTAGGATTTGCAGACATCCAAAGACAAACTGAGTGTTGGGGTATGTTTTTCAGGAAGTCTGGTGCCACTGTTGCATCACGGTTTAGTAGTGCTGTGAAGTGTTATTACCATCTGGCAAGAATATTTCTACATTCAGTGAATTCTGTGATGTTATCAGCTTCTTTTA
Source organism: Euprymna scolopes (assembly GCF_053919585.1). Lineage (NCBI taxonomy): Eukaryota > Metazoa > Mollusca > Cephalopoda > Sepiida > Sepiolidae > Euprymna > Euprymna scolopes. The sequence goes on along the minus strand of NC_136485.1, from coordinate 175,810,278 downwards.
GGGAGGCAGTAGAGATTCTGACAGGATTGTATATTTCTTTGACGCCAGAGAAGAAGCTTCCCATATTGCAGGCATCTGTGTACTGCTGAAGCTCCTTTGCTTTTCCTGCCCATCAGCAGTTACGGAACTTTTTCTGACATCTGGCCTTTAACTGATGGAAATTAGTTTTGAGTTGTTGTGATGATGTGTGCGCTTCATGCTCAATCTTTGCTTTTGATTTTCTTCAATTAGATCTTTTATTTCTTGGTTGTTGTCATCAAACTAGTTTGAGTGACGTTTTTCAATAAATCCAAATGTTTCTATGGCGGCCTTGTTCATAGTTTCACACAGTGAGAATCATTGATTGATTGATTAGATTTGGCAATGTGCTCTGCACTGCTTCTGCATATGTTCTAGCTGCGATTGCGTCTTTCAATTTTTGTGTTTAGTTTCTTTGCCCTAGAGTGTTGTATATGGGAACGTCTTCAGACTGACATATTAAGCTTTGCTATTAATAAGCGATGGTCAGTTCAGTAATCATCTGCTGGCATAAAGTGTGTGATTAGGACATCTTTGTGGTCTCTCAAGCAAACAATGGAGTAGTCCAATATGTGCCAGAGCTTAGATGGTCTTTTGTCTGGTAGGAAGTTGAAAGATGGTATTTTTAATGAGAAGCTCATGTTCTGCACACGTTGAAAAGATGGAGCCTATTGTTATTACATTTTCCATGACCCCCCCCCCCATTTCCAATAAAAGGGCTCCATGTTGTTGAGTCCTTCCCCACTCGGACATTAAAATCTCTGAGTATGATTAATTTAATTAATTTATCCCTTGGAGGAATAGAGGAGAAAAACTCATTGTTGGTAGAACACTTTCTTAACTGTGTCTCCTGAATCGAGGGTTGATGCATATGCTGATATCAGGGTCAGGAAGTTGTTCTTTAGAATAGAGATACGTAATGTCATTAGTCAATCATTTATTCTTTTGGGCAGAAGATTGTGGGCTTGCACGAGGGGTATTTTAATCACAAAACCCATAGAATAGATTCGGTATTTTGGAGCAGGTTTTCCTTTTCTAAAACAAACTGGTTCCTGGTTCGTCTATTCTTCCCTTGTCAGAGAGTCTAGAGTCATTTAATATCACTATGTGAATTGGACGGCAAGTTATTTGCGGACGAGTGCCATTCTCCTTTCCATTTTGAAATCAGGAGTGTTCTAACATTCCACGTGCCAAGACCCATGGTCATTTGAATGCTTTTGTTGCTCTGGTGATTTTAATTGCAGTACAATGGACACCTGCTGGTTGTGGTATACCGTCCAAAACCTCACATAGTTTATTTCCTTAAAAACAAAACAAAAAAACAAGACAAAAAAGAAAAAAAAACATTGTGGTTAACATTTCTAAAAGGTTAGAATGCTAACACCTCTGTTAAATTTATATGTGAAAATCATCCTTTACTTTTGAAATTCAAAAATAATATATTTTTTCCACTTAGTTTTATACATAATTTTCTAAAATAGTAGAATCTCATTATTATTATTGGGGGGGGGGGGGCGTGATTTAGCTGAAAGTGTCAATCTACAATACAAAAATGCTAGGTTAATTTTTACTGTCGCATCCATCATACTTTAGCAAAAAATAAAATGACACTGCACTTTTTTAGGCGATTACATGTCAACAGCTTGAAAAATATTCGCAAAAAATGTATTAAAAATATTTTTAGACTTTAGAAAGGGAGATCAATTTTCTTACATAAATTTAACATAAAATGAGTATGGTGCGTGCCTTTCCTAGTCTCACACAAAAACACGCGTTCACATTTCAAGCTATATTACTTGTCATATACATGCGCGCACACAAACATACGCGCACACATCCACGCACATACATAAATTCACGTTCGCGTACATACACTCACATTCACGTGTATATACACACACACTAACGTACACACATGTACTCACACACGCGCACATGTACGCACACAGATGGACGATGTCACTTCCTTTCAAAGGAAATGCACACATGCGCAAAAGACCACCGGAAACAAGTATAAAAGAAAGAGCAATAAGCGGCTTCGATCTTTTTTAGGCCCAGCTTTCAAGCTGGTCGGTCTACGGACTGACAGCATGCCTTTTCGGCATGTGCGTGCCTCACACCACTTGCTACTATGTGGGGGAAAAAGCTAACAGACCGTACATACACATTCTCACTCTTTCTCTCTCTATCTACTACTGGTCCCTGAGAACACCTTCGCGTAGCTGACTGCTAACTGACGTCAACCCTCTATCCTTTTCTTTGTCTATACGATGGACTGCCATTTCTCGTTCCATTACATTACTCACTTCTCTTCCCACGCGCGAACAAATGATAGTGACCCAAACTTGAGATGAACACACATTTCCTTTTCTTTCTATTACACCAGTCCCGCAACGAACGATGGTTACACCCGCGCGGACATGAACACATGTTATATCTAAAACATTCATTCTTTCAACAGTAAATAAACGGCACGTTTATCTTACCCATCAATTGAGTCTTTGTTTCCTTCAATTCCATTCGTTTCATTATATTCTTTTGTAACGGGATTAGGATTTACATGTCCTAGTCCCCTACAGTACCCACTTTCCGAAAAATTTGTGGTGAAAAGAGACAGGTACCCATTTTTTTTTTGCTTGCATGTAATTGCCTAGAAACAGTAGATTTTCATTTTAATATTTTACTAAAATACATTTGGTATCATAATAATAATAATAATAATAATAATAATAATAATAATAATAATAAAAATAATAATGCTTGTGTAGTGTTGATTTTAATGAAGTGTCCGCCATGTTAACGCAAAATAGCACAATGTAAATTCTGGATGTGTGTGTGTGTGTGTGTGTGTGTGTGTTAAAAATACATCTAGCACGTCTTTTACTGGATCATTTTTCGCAAACTTTTGGAATTTACTCTATTTTCAACATGACACATAAATAAGTACGTAATAATTTTTTCACCTGAAATGCGTTGGTTTAAAACATCACTAATCTCCTCAAGCTCCATTATTTGTTGATAATAATGCCAACCGCTGCCGAAACTAATTTCGCTGTAAATAATTAAGGTGACTGAAATAACAATTAAACAATTTTCAGGGGGGGGGGGGAGCAAGTAAATAAGAACAAGGGAATACCTAGCACCCCTCCCCCCCACCGCCTTTCAATCGCGACGCACTTTTCAGGAATTCTGCCGCATTTTTTTTTCCTACCAATAAATTTGAATTATCTCCCCTTGGTTTCCTGTCGCTAAAACGAAATACCCACCATTCCTCACACACTCGGACATTTTTCTATCTGATGACCACCGTACGACTTCAAGTAAGAATAATTTTGTTTGTGTATTTTAGTTAATATCAATACAGCATCTTTATCGCCGATGAAAGCTTGCATGAATGCATGTGGCCATTGAACGCAAAAGTTCGACTTTAACATGTGACTCGCTTCATTTCGAATACTTTTTTTTTCCTTCGGAGTTACCCCCATTTCATTTTTTTCTCAGAACCCAACTCGTTCGTTATCGACCTTTTTGTTTTTTTTTAAAAATCCAGATTATTTTTTAATTATATTAAAAAAAAAATCACGACTTTTATTAAATAATGTAGATTTAAATTAACTTGGTCAAACGTAAATTTTAATGGTAAACAAAAAATGCGTGTTATTTTTACCCGAATAAAAGTCCAAATCCGACCTCAAAATGGAAAAGGGGGGTAGTAAAATATTTTTCAATCAATTTATAAAACATTAATTTTTGATAAGAAGAAAAAAAAAAACAAAAAACAAAACATTGTTTATTGTTTGTTTGACAAAGGTTACTTTTTCGTGTCCTAGATTATTTTTAGGCGTTTGCGATTATAAGTTTTGGAATTCGTTCGAAACAACTTTTTGTGTGCTTGTATAGATCGACCCCCATGACTGCTGGTGATTATTGGCTCATTAAAAATCCCGTAACGAATTATAATCGAAGAGCGACTACACAAAATTAAACCCTGGTTCCAGGTTTCTGAATCGGAAAACATGGTGCTTCTACGGAATTTGAACCAAAACGAACTCCTCCTAAGACGGAGATATTGAATTTTTTCGTTCACACGCCCCTATTTCGAATTCGTGGCCCTTGGCCGCCATCAATAGACTGTCTGTCTTGCATCGAACAGCCTTAAAAAAAAAGAAAAAAAAAAAAAAAAAGTCAATCTTTTTTTGTGAATTTGTAGATTACCCCCCCCCCGAGATTATTTTTATTTTAATCGATTACATGTGAACACCCTAAACAACTTTTCAGAAAGAAAAAACGCAGTTCTAGAATTTAGATTGAGGAATCAGGGTTTTTTTTTTATTATTTATTTTTTTTTTTTTATGTATCCCACCGCCACCGGCCAGATCCAGGCCCTTCTAACTTTTTAGAGCAGTTAACCATTTTTTGGTACTTATACTACCGTGATATTTTTGTTTAATAGTATTTTCAAGTTAAATTGAAGTTTTACGATATCATTTTTCTTTTTGGTGAAAGTGCGTTTGTTGACCCCCCCCCCCCGTTAATTGTTGGGTGAAAGTACAAAATAGTTACAAAACACACGCCTCGCCTCTCCCCCATGTTAAGAATGGCTTTCTAACTAATAAAGTTATTATTTCAGCACGGTGACAGAAGTACCCTTTTTTTACCACTAACCCTAAGTTGACAAGGTAATAAAACTGCACGTAAAAAAAAAAAAAAGAAAGTTTTTTTTTTTTTTTCTTCCGGTTTTAGAGAGTAGTCCAAGTCTACAAAGTCAAAGTGCTTATTTAGAATTAAACTTATAATCCTTATGATGTTCTCGTCACGGAACGAAGATGTCATATTCGAAAAATTACGTAAATTGATCAAGAAGGGTTTCTTATTTATTTATTTATTTATTTTTATTTATTTATTTTTTTTTTAAGAACATCAAATATTACGACGAACTGAATGGGAGAGCTGTTGAGTGCAATATTTTAAATTTTGTTAAAATTCAAGGGCAACAATTTGACTACAAAGATTTTGTATTCAAAATAATTAAAACTTTAATTGCTAAAATTCATAAAATTTTATTTTCTTAATAATAACCAAACTACTTGATCAATTTACGTGATTTTCGGAATATGCCATCTTCGTTCGGTGTATTACAAAAATGTTTGTTTCATTTAAAAAATATTTTTTTTTAACAAATGTAACTCTGAATAAGCACCAAAAAATAGTTTCCACCTTAACATTTTCCTTTAAAATGACAACTTTATAGGTTTTCGGGTATGCTAAAAACGAATACTCCGCAAATAAGTATTTTTTTTTCCGGATATTAAGCAATATAATTTCTTTTGTTATTAGTGATGGTGGCCACTGTTGTTGCATATTTTGGCGCGCTTGCGCGTACAACAATGATCACTACTTTTGACATAAAAACTACATTGCTTAATATTTGGAAAACTACTTATTTGCGGAAAATTTAAATGTAATATTCGTTTTTAGCATACCCGAAAACCTGTCGGTCATCAAAGGAAAATGTTAAGGTAGAAACCAAGTAAAAAATTTACCAATATCAGGAAAAAAAAAAGCCATCGGGGGAAACGCCGCGTAGTTACAATTATATTATTACAACGATAAATTGGCAATTACTTAGGTTCTCATGCGGAGAGTGATCCGTGCTGAAATAATGTTATTATTTAAAAAGCCATTCTTAACATGGGGATGGGAGGGTGTTTTGTACCTATTCTGTACTTTAACCTTACAATTGAATAAAAAAACATGTCATAAAACTTTAATTAAACGTGGAAATACGATTTCAAAAATAGCGCGGATCACTCTCTGCATTAGCACCATTACTTAAAATGTTTTTTAATTTTTTTTCTGTTCGTGTCCAGAATTCTACCTATAAACTAAAGAAAAATCTAATGTACACAAATTTTGAGTAGGGTATTCGAAGAGTGATTATCTCGCCTGCCATATTTTTGAAAAAAAAAAAAAAAAATTCAGGAAACAAAGGAAGATTACTCGATAATAATTCATACTTACTAGATTTATGTTGTAATGCCCACGGATTCTCATTAATCGCTTAAAAAATTTATAAAAATAAAATTACTGATCAATTGAATGCGATTTTTGCAATATCATATATTTGTTTCCTTGCGGGTACGTATATTATATAGATTTTTCTTTATTTTTGTTTTTTAATGTAGAAGGAATTTTGAACAAAAACCTGTTTTTCAAATGTCAGATGTTCATAGTTTTCTCAGAATCAAACAGAAGCTGCCAAGGACGATAACTCTAAGAAAAAAAAAATTAAAAAAAGTTATTGCACCCTCCCTCCTCCCCACTTTAAAATTTAGGTTTCTGAGATTTAAAAAAAATATTTTGAATGTTTTTCTAGGAAAACCAAACAAAGAGCAACATTCATTGCAAAATTTCTCCATTTGTTGAATTTCTACAAAAACCTTTTGGTATTGTTGAAGACTAGCAAGATCCGTGGAAATTCCACTGAATGAGAAATTTATTTGATCAACAAAAATTGTCGATTTCGGGGTGAAAAAGTTAACGTTTTTGGCCAATTTTTCGATATTTTTCGAGCAAAGGATGGAACTTCGATACCGAGTTTGTGAATTTTCGTCGCGTCTGTCGAAAGTTTTTAGCAGACATCCAAACATACACACAAACATGCATACATACATTTTCGCTTTTATATATATAGATAAAAAGCTAGAATTTATTTGAAATGGGGACGATTTTTTTTTCCCGCTTGATGCGGTGGAGTGGAACTTTTGTTGGTGAACTTAACGAATGTAGAAAATAATTATTTTTTCCCCTCAATTTAAAACATTCAACATTTAGAGTTGCATGTTTAGTATTCTGCACAACCATTTTGTCCAGCAGCACCTCTCACCCTAAAACTGAAACTTTTAAATAAAATAAAATAGTTCAATCAAAAATTACAATTAAACCGGCTTAAACTCGAGCAAAATCAATTTGCCTCCTCTCTTGAGGCTTGCATTCATGAATATCTGCGGGCTTAGAACTAATTTAGCTGATGTTGAATCATTTCTCCTAGCAAACACCGCAGATATCTTAGCGCTAAGTGAAACTAACCTACACTCCTTTATCTCCTCTAATCACTTTAACATGCCTGGTTATCTCCTACTTTGCCGTAAGGACTCAGACAGACACATGCACGAACTTTGAGTCTATATTCAAAACGCTCTCCCCTTGACTAGAGAAACAAAACTAGAATCATATGACCAAGCTTTTATGTGCTTTAGACTTAATATACAACATAATATTAGCTACTTATATTTTCTCTACTGCTCTCCCTCGACCAAAGACTGTACCCTAATCAACCAAATCTATGACAGCATAGATAAAGTACTCTGCCTCGATACTAACGCACAAGTACATGTATTTAGTGACTTCAGTGTCCACCACAGTAATTGGCTTGGATTCTCTACGTACACAGACGTAGCTGGTAATATAACATATAGCTTCTCTATATCTCATTCCTTATCACAGATGGTTATGTTTCCGACATGTTTCCCAGATCAGCAAGATCAACATGCTTTTTTTTTTTTTTTTTTACATAGGCATCACCACATTATCAAGGCCAAGAGGCCACTCAAGGCTAAGGGTTAAAGAGTGTACAGTAGAAATTGGACAATATAGTAATCATTAGTAATGAAAATTTGGTAAATTTGATAACTTATATGGAACGGCTCATCAAGAACTTATTTACGTTAGACTTGAACACAAACATATTGTAGTCAGCCGGAAAGCAGGAAAACGGAAGGCAATTCCACAGGCGTGCAGTTCTAAGAAAGAAGCTTTGTTCATGGAATCTACGTTTAGGTTTAGGCACAGATAAAGAATGGGGGGAATTATTGATAGTGTTTACAGCTAGACGAGTGTTTCTTGTGAAAGTTTGGCGAGGGGGGACCATAGATTGAAGCTCAGTCAAACACTTTCCATGAAAATAACGATACATCAGAGACAAACTCGCAACATCTCTTCTGTGAGATAGAGGTTGCAAGGAGGAGAAAAGGACATCTCCTACGAGGCTACGAAGTCTATTTTGAACTCTATCAAGGCAGGCCAAGTCCTTTCTAGCAGCTCCTGCCCAGATGTGGCAACAGTATTCCATCCTTGGATGTACCTGGCTCTTATATAGATAGAGAATAGCATCAGCAGTGAGATATTTACTGGATCGATAGACAGATCCCACCATTTTTCCAGCGGCCTTGGCAACAGATTTGATGTACGTGTTCCATTTAAGATCAGGAGTAATTGTCAAGCCCAGAAGCTTGTCAAAACTTGAGGCCTCCTGAAGACGAGAGCCATTCATTTCAATTGATGCCAGATGTGGATCAGAATGTTGATGATGTAAAGAGAGAAGCTTGGTTTTAGATGCATTAAAAGTAACCAGCCACTCCTTTCCCCATTGTACTACGTGCTCAAGATCAGAGGAGAGAATTGGAGAGAACTTGCTTCATTTCTAGATCTATTTTTGACCCAGGTTCCCGATGATTGTGTAACGAATGCCCATAGCCCACTCAGGAATGCTGATCACACTGTGATAATGGTAGAAATCGCCCTAAATTCTTGACCCAAAACTGAAGAGCTATTGCTCAAATAATAAGATATTATAAGAAGGCTGACTAGGATGCCATCAGGGATCTCATCAGAGATGCTCGATGGGGAAATATCTTTTCTCTTCCCACTGAATAGTGCACAAACGAGACCACTGAATGGTACAAGACGGCAATTGAAGCACATGTTCTCACGTGGAAATTCTATAGCAAACCCCTCTCTCCTCAATGTTTTACTTCTATTCGTGAAGCTGCCATTGCTCAAAGGCAGCATGCATACCACAGATTTAACCGATATAAGTCCAGTACAAACAGACAAAAGTTTATAGAAGCTAGAAGTAATTGTAAGGAATAGGGACAGCTCAGAGAGAATTTACCGAAACCACCAGAAAACGCATCTAAGCACAAAAATTAGAAACCAATACAAAATATGAATATTTTGTTGAAAAAATATTTTGTTGAAAAAATATTTTGTTGAAAAAATATTTTGTCCCTTTGATCTTATCACCAGAAGTCATGAGTTGGCAAAAATATTTGAACTGATTCTTTTTTTTTTGTATGTTCACTGCTAAAATTAAAAAAACTATCAAATCTGTCATTGAAGATGCATGTATAAAAAAAAAAAATTAAATATTCATATTCATTATAATTATATATAGGGAAGATGAATTGGAATCGGGGAAATTCAGAACTTTCAGAGGCATCAGAATTGGAAAACTTTGTGCCTATTTTCTGATGCACAAAACAATTCTTTTAATTATTTTTTTTTTTATTCGATTTTGTTTAAAGCAAAATGCTGGTAGTAATGATAAAATAATATTTATCGATTTTTTTTTTTTTTTTTTTTTTTTTTTTTTTTTTTTTTTAATTTTTTTTTTTAACTAATAATAATACTAAAAATCATTAGATCATTACCTGCAATATTGAGTATATTGAGAAAATATCTGCACATTTAACACGTGTTATTATGGAAACGGGGAATAAATAACTTTATTGTTGAATATTTAGTGTTTCATAAAGAATTGGAATCGGTAATTGTATAAGAATTAGGTAAAAATATTGTAATCATCATCTTTAGTGATTTATAAAGAATTGGAATCATCCCATGAGGAATGAAAATTATAATTTTATTATATCATCGGAAAAATAATGAAAAGTAAAAGAAAGAAGAAACCTCTTTAGACCATGGCATTTATATATTTTACCTACTTTTAATATTTTGTAATCATTTTTTTACCTGTTCCTTTTTACTCATTTCATACCTAAATATTAATCCAGTTTTTATCTGTATAATTCTGGACCTATTCCCCTTCTGATGAGAAGCATTTAGCTTCAAAATGCCATGGTCTAAAGAGGTTTTTTTCTTAATTTTCCCCTTTTACTATTCTTTGTTTTTCTGATGATATAATAAAGTTGTATATAACTTTTATTCCTTATCTTTCCTTTAATATATTTGCTTGCTCCTCTTAATAGTGTTGAGCTTTTCTTATCTTGAAATTTTGCTTTGTTAAAGATACATTCTTTGATAATTATTTCTATATACAATATTTCTATATAATCAAAATTAGACAAGATATACTTACAAACTTTATATCATCAAATTCAGTGTGATCCTGCCGTGGTTATAGTTAAAAATAGAAAATACTGTAATCGTTCATGGACCAAATTAGTGCAGAGTGTAAAAAAAAAATACTTTTCATTCTTACTGGTAGTTATTTAAACAAAAAAACACTGAAACTAGGTTAAAGATTCACCTTTTTCAGCGCTCTATGGGCAAATTTATCTAGTTGACCTTTGACACTTAAATATTTTTGCTTTTTTTTATATAAATAAAGCATTGTAATTTGTAAAAATAAAATAATTTTTACAGGAACATTACGAAAAAAGCCCTAAAGGCCGTATTAATGAATTCGATAAAACTCGAAGAAAAATGAATTTCTTGAACTACCCATATTACCATTGAATTAAGCATTGTTTATTTAATATTTTCACAAAAAAAAAATTATAATTGCAAAAAATATTTCTACTTTTTTTTTTTTAAATTACAGGTTTTGCATAATTTTATATGCAAGATTTTAATAATTTCCTTGCTTGGAAGAATGTGAAACTTTCGGCGTAACATTTTTTTTATATATATTATTGAACAATGATTAAAAAAAAATTAATTTAAAAGCAGGAACATAGAAAAATAATTGAATTAAAAAATGAAAAAATTTATACAAATGTTCAGAATAGGAATGCACGTCTGGAGAAAAAAAGAAAACTATCACACCCCTTCCTCCCTTTTAATTACATGATATAATTTTCAGTCTTTCGACTGTCTTAAATTTTGGGCTTTCGTATATTCCGTGTTTACAAAATTTTAGTTTGTTGCATTTTGCAATGGCAGAATCACTCGGTTTTTGGGCTAAATTAATTTATGTTTTGTACAAACAAGGTGTTTTTTTTTATTATTTAATTCAATATCTTAGGACTTTACTAATTATCTTTGAAATAGACCCAGAAAACTAATATTTATCTTTTAAAGGATTTTTGCAATGAATTTATTCAACTTCAAAATTTAGCTGAATTGGGTAGCTCGATGTGAAAACAGTTTTCATAACTTTTTTTTTTTCACTTGTACAAATATTTTTTTCCTTTTGGAAATTAAGTTTAGTTTTTAATCTTTCAAATACAATCAAAAAGTAGTCGGAAACCTACAAAAAAATTATGATAAATCGGCTTTCAAAACTAGGTCACCCTATCGTTGTCCGCCCATTTTTGCCTGTACCTAATACTTGAAGATATAAACATTCTGATATCTTCAGATGTTTTTTTTTTTTTTTCATTAAAAAAAAGTATATTGTTCTATTAAACTTTTATTGTTTAAATAATTTAACTTTCTTTTTTCTTTTTTTTTTATTCAATTTTCACCCCAAACAAGGCACAGTGCCACTTTGAAGCAGGGGGCTACTATCAGGGACTTAATTAGCAGGGCCATTATGAAGGGAGATGAGTAGAAAGATGTTTGTTCACATTACACTTGAATTTCTGCATATCAGTACAGTTGGGAAAGCAGAATCCCGGAAGGGAGTTCCAAAGACCTGCAGTTCTGGGGAAGAAACTATTGGAGTAAAAGGCTTTCTTGCACCTAGGGATCTCTACTGTAAAGGGATGAGACTTAGTAGCTTGTCGGGGGTAGTTACGTCGAGGAGGTACAAGTGTTTGCAGTTCGTCAGAGCATTCACCATTAAAGTATTTGTAGAACAGGCAGAGGGATGCAACATCTCGTCGATGGGACAGAGGCTGAAGCCTAGCTGACAGTTCAGGACCTATCAGGTTGGCGACTCTCTTTTGAACCCTGTCCAGGAGCGAGAGACAAGCAGCAGATGTATCAGCCCAGATGTGACAACAGTACTCCATACATGGGCGAATGGTGGCCTTATAGAGGTACTGGATACTGTCAGGCGTAAGTAGTTTTCTAGCATGGTAGAGGGAGCCAACCTTCCTTGCAGCAGCCTTGGCAATGCTCTCAATGTATCTATTCCAGTTCATATTCCCTGTGAACGTTAGGCCGAGGAGTTTAAAAGAAGTACTTTCAGGCAATGTGTTCTTGGCCATTGTGGTAGAGAAGGTTTCTTGTAGTTATTGAAGGAAACAAGCTTAGTCTTAGCAGCATTGAATGTGACCATCCATTTTTTGTCCCCATTCCACTACAGATTGGAGGTCATCCTCTAGTGTTTCTGCCATTTCCTTGGATATGTGTTCATTTGTTTTCCCCTCATATCTGTTATAGAGAGTGGTGTCATCGGCAAATATACCCATCTCCGAAACAATTTTATCAGGGAGGTCATTTATGAATATCAGGAATAATAGAGGTCTAAGGATAGACTCCTGAGGTATTCCCGCATTTATGTCATATTGTTTAGATGTACGATCGTCAAGGACAACTTTGATTTTTCTCTTACTTAAGGATTTAATTACATTATGAATTCTTCCAGTAATTCCATATGATCTAATTTTCCTTAGAAGACCATCGTGCCATACCCTGTCAAAAGCCTTAGATATATCAAGGGCTACCGCTCTACCCTCATCTGTTTTGTCCAATGAACGGTATATACGTTCAGAAACTACAGTTAAGATATCTGCTGTTGAATGGGCTTGCCTGAATCCATATTGTTTGTCAGTCAGGAGTTTAGCAGCTGTTAGGTGCTGGACTAGGGCTTGATTAACTAAGGACTCAAATATTTTGGTGAAAAGCGGGAGGAGGCTAATGGGGCGATAATTTTGTTTTATTTGTTTTATCAAAAAAAAAAGTTGAAGATAATTTTCACTCAGTAGTGAACTTTAGAAGATAGAGTGAAAGAAATACAATTGCTGAAAGATAAGCGTTTCATTATTTCTAGTCGCCATTTTGAAAAATCATTTGCAAATGCGACTGTTTCACTCGCAATGTAGAGCCCTGTTTTTGAACCAGTAGACAGAAGGGTAAAAAGAGAAAACTCAAAGAAAAATGTTACACACGCATGAACTCTATTTTATTATCCATATCCTGAACAATACCAGGTATCCCTGCTAGAAATTATTAAAATGTAGAAAAATAAAAATACATTTTTATCCAGCCATAATGTTTTCCAGTCCTATACAAACCAGAAAATGGGGCACTCTACATTTTTTTAATAATTCCAGATTTTAATTGGTTCCAGCATTTTTGGTTCCTGTTTTGATTTTTTTTTTTTTTGTTATTTTCCACATTTCACGGACGATCTGACATTTGGGCAAGGCCCATAACTCTCTCTTAGAGAATTAAAGATTTTGGCTTGAATCCTATTGAACCAGTGGCAGATTGTCACTGGGGAATTAATCAAACTAGCAGAATTGTGAAGGAAAGATCGATTCAGAATAATCTTCGTCTCATTGATATGATTGAAGACAAAAGCGGCCATGTTGATTAATTTGGATCACACTCAACCTTATCACAAAGTTGATCATTGTTTCTGGTTCTGTTTTTAAAGATTGCCAACTTTAAACCAGACTTCTGCGGATTAATTTCTGTTCTAGATCTCTCGCCAACAGGTGCAGGTGAATGGAAAGCAGTTACAAGTTGTCTTCAATTAGTTTCTAGACGTTTTGTACAGGCATTTGAAATTATTGCAGACTCTTGAACATTCAGTATGTTATTGCTATACATCTTATGAGATAACTGATCAATTTTTATGATTTCAGGTTAAAATAAACAGCTACAGCAGGAATTGGAATACATCCTACTAAAACCAGATTGTCACAGCTGATGAATTTCAACAATGCAATCTGGACATGAAGACACTTCAGAAAAACGATATACAATAAAATTCTGTTTTAAACTTGGAAAAAATATTACAGAAACGTATGGAATGCTTTAGACTGCTTTTGGACCATGTTGCATGAATCGAGCATGAGATTTTGAGTGGTATAAGAGATTCAAGGAAGGTAGGGAGTCTGTGAAGGATGCTGAGAAGTGTGGGAGGAGTAAAGAAGTCAGAACACCGGAGTTGATTGGCCAAATAAAGAATTTCATGGATAAAGACTGTTGTGTGTCTATAGAAACAATAAGTGCACAGTTTGATGTCTCTGTGGGAGCTGTACACACAATTATTTAAAGATGCGAAAGATTTGTGCGAATGCACTCGTCCATAACAACTCCATCCTTGTCACAAACTATGTGACTAAGATGGGCATCAAGAAAGTTTCTCACCCTCTTTATAGTCCAGACCTTGCTCTCTGAGACTTTTACTTATTCCCTAAGCTCAGGGAAAACCTTAGAGGCTATCGTTATGAGGTAATTGAGGAGATGAAAGAGACTATGCCGAAGGTCATTAACATGCTCACACAAGAGGACTTCAATGGGCCTTCCAGAAGTTGTTGGAACAGTACAAGTGCATTGCAACAGGAGGAGATTACTTTGAAGGGGACAAGAGTTTCATGTGTGTACCGTCAATAAAAGTGTCTATGCAAAAAAAGTTTGGAAACTTATTGAAGGCACCTTGTATATGCATGTTTCTCACAGTTCATGCATTGGAGTTATTTTCTGTCAGCCATACTATACTCCTGCATTGAAGCTGCTACTTTGCCAGCTGAGGGATGCGGTTGTAAGTTTAGTGTTGCACATAGTCATATGACCTAAAGGTGGAATAAAAAAATTCATTTGTACTATTTGTAATTTTATTTTATTTTTATTGTTGTATTCATTTTTTTTTTTTTTTTTTTTTTTTTTGTGGACAGTTATCCTCATTTTCATAGTTGTTGTTTCACGACGTTCGTTCCCAAAAATGAATACTCCTCTTAACTTTAACTGTAATTCTCAATTTCTATGCTCTCTCTCGACTGTCAAAAACTTGATCCCTGTCTTCGCCAGTTCGTCCCCCTTATTGCTGCTATTCTTCTCATATGCAAATTAATGCCATATGTGTATAAATAATTCATTTACAAACTTTATTCGTTCCCTATTCCCTTCACGTGACAGGCTAGACAGAGTTGCTGCCGCTTGTGTCAGTATGATTTTCCGTTACCTTTTCCATAGGAACGACATGAGCCAAGGAGCTTATATTCCCTGATGCTATTGCACATAGTTTCATGCTTTGTAGATATATGGCCTGTGACAAATGCTTACATGTTACAAAATAACTAATGGCAGAATTCCTCATTGTGGAAAAAGATAATCAATAGTTTGTGTTACAATTTGAAATTAATGTTTAGATGTTATCTTGTTAATGTTTTTTGAAAAACCTTTGCCCTGCTCGGGGGCTCCATGGTGTCTTGAAGAATGGGGAAACCCTTATTAAGGGGGCTGGAATCATTAGAACCAAGTGATTCAGCCTGGTATGTAGTTGGAATATGATCTCCGGCTCGACAGAAATTGTCTGGAAATGCAGTCAGTGTCACAACGTCAATTTAGACTTTGTTTCAAAGGAAATTTTCATCAAACGGTTTAGCTGAGGAACGCACAATGTACACCTTTCTTCTCCTCCTGATTGACTGGATCTCCTCATTTAAACATTTTTTTTTTTTTTCAGTTCTAAGTAAACCAGAAAAGTGGGTGGTCTATTTCTTTTATGAATTTGGAGAATCTTACACAATATCTGTTTGTGTAAAAGAAATAAAATTCAAATGATTGGAGATATTTTAAGTAGGTTAACCCATAGAGGAAAATATGGTAATGTGCTTGGATCAATGGGCCAAAATGCATCTAGTTAAAAGTAGGATAGACAGTTTATCTCTCGTATGTGTAGTATTTGTTCTGGTTTGTCCCAGGAAGCTAACCATCCAGGCATTACTTCTTCCACTGAAAGGCAGGGGAGGGGGCTGATTGCACTCTCAACAGGAACTACTTGTATTATTCTTTGTTATCCTCTCCCTCCAAAACTTCTGGTTCAACCAAGCGCCCTTCGTCAACATCTAGGTGACTTCATCTGTGAAGCCAAACTGGAAGAAACGTTTTGATAGTCAACTCCAAACCTACTTCAGGAGACTGAAGCATGACAGTGAATATATTCTGGACCTCCACCTTTATGGGGCCCATCGTTGGAAGCCCGAATGACTTGCACTAATAACAGAAGCAGCACTGGATTGCTGTGCCTGGTCAGCTAGTGTTTGAGATGTGGTGAATTTTTTGAAAAGAGCCGGCCCAACTGACCTGGGGTAAATACCATAACCATGATCATCATTATCGCTTGCAGTAAGGCTTGAACCACCAACCTAAAAGAAGGTCATCACTTATAGTTAATCAACACTTTTACATGTGGACATTTTTTGTATGAATTTCGTATGCCTTAAACCTAAATTTGTCTTGAGTAATGATATTACTGCTATAGAATTACTCTTTGTATTACCTTTTTTTACTAGCGGGACCTGTGGAAATTCCACAGAAGACTCGTCCATATGTAATATATTGATGTTGGCATTCTGTAGATGTTCAGCATAAATGGAGACGCTCTGATATTGTAGCTATTTTGTTAAAACTGTAAAAGTATTTATCTAAGCTAGTACGAACGCTTGGTACGCTTAAATATGATAATTTGTGCAGATTTCACATATATTATTATAGAGTTAATGGTCTATCGATTTAAAAAAATTTTTTTTTTTTTTTATATTATAAAATTGAGATTTCAAAAAAAAAAATTATCCATATAACTTGGGTGCACTAGCTTGAATCGAAACCGAAATAAAAACTTATGAAAAAAAATATGTATATATATATATATATATATATATATATATATATAACTTGAGTTCCTTCAGCCATAATCGAAACCGAAACTTATGAAGAATTCTCAATTAAATTATTTAGACAAGGAATGGAAGTACATAACAATTAAACAACCTGGATGTAAGCGTAACACAGAAAATAACACACGCGTTATTGTATTAATATATAGATTACTTTTTATGTTGCTTTATTTATATATTCTTATATACAGGATTGACTCCTAAACTAAACATTATAATTTTTGGAACCCAGTTTGCTAGATGTAAAAGATCCTAATGTGAACTATATTTAGTTTAATTTAATTTATCCTGAAGAGGTTAAAAGGTCTTTTGTAAAAGTTCAGATAATTCCAATTTTTTGTTAAATTTTAATACTTATTAGGTATCAATATTATTCTTCAAATTTCATTCATTTTTTTTTTTTTTTTTTTTCTATTTCAAAAATTTTTTATTAGGGAGCATATAAGGGTACAAGCTCTTGTGTAAAAAATAAATAAATAAATAAAAAATAAATTTTTTTTTCAAATTTACATTAAATTTCATCCATAATCATTAGACCTCAATTATTCAAGATTCCCTGAATGTCACATTTTTAGGACCCCTTAAGCATAAGCTTTTAATTTTAAACATTTTCTAAAATCAAAATAACAATGACAATTTGATTAAAATTAGAATAAGGATTCTAAATCTAATGTTTACTGTCATTGTCTGTTGATTTTTAGTTTCGTGAGGGGATATAAAAATGATGTAAAACTCTTCTGTCCAGAAAATTAATTTTACCTTTTTTTTTTTTTTTATTTATTTTTTTTTTTATTACATTTCACCCCAAACAAGGCAAATTGCCACTTTGGTGTAGGGGGCTACTATCAGGGGAAACAACTACTGGGGTACTATGTAGGGATTTGGGCAGCAAGGTGTCGGTTCATGTTACACTTGAACTTCTGCACGTCAGTACTGTTGGGGAAGCAGGGACTGGGAATGGAATTCCAGAGTCTTGCGGTTCTGGGGAAGAAACTATTGGAGTAAAAAGATCTTTTACATCTAGGGCTCTCTACAGTGTGGGGGTGGGATCTAGTAGCCTGTCGGGTTTGTCGAGGGTGCTCGCGTCGTGGGGGCACAAGTGATTGCAGTTCGTCAGAGCATTCACCACTGAAATACTTGTAGGAAAGGGCAGAGGGATGCAACATTTCGTCGATGGGACAGAGGCTGAAGCTTAGATGCCAGTTCAGGGCCTATCAGGTTTGTGACTCTCTTTTGAACCTTGTCAAGGAGCGAGAGACTAGTAGCAGATGCACCAGCCCAGATGTGGCAGCAATACTCCATACATGGGCGAATGGTGGCCTTATAGAGGTACAGGATACTTTCGGGTGTTAGTAGTTTTCTAGCACGGTAGAGAGAGCCTACCTTTCTTGCAGCGGCCCTGGCAATGCCTTCAATGTAATTGTTCCAACTCATGTTTCCTGTGAACGTTAGGCCAAGGAGTTTGAAAGATGGACTCTCAGATAAAGAGTCGTTGGCCATTGCTATGGGTGGTAGAGAGGGTTTCTTGTAATTATTGAATGAAACTAGTTTAGTCTTGGCAGCATTAAACGCGACCAACCACTTTTGTCCCCATTCCACTACAGATTGGAGGTCTTCCTCTAGTGTTTCTGCCATTTCTTTAGAAATGTGTTCATTCGTCTTCCTGTCGTGTCTGCCATAGAGTGTAGTGTCATCAGCATATATACCCATCTCAGAGGCAATGTTGTCGGGGAGGTCATTTATGAATATCAGGAACAATAGAGGTCCAAGGATAGAACCCTGGGGCACTCCCGCATTTATATCATATTGTTTAGATGTGCGACCGTCGAGGACTACCTGGATTTTTCTCTTATCTAAGAAGGATTTAATTATGTTAAGTATTCTACCAGTGATACCGTATGATCTGATTTTACTGAGGAGACCCTCATGCCATACCCTGTCAAAAGCCTTAGATATATCTAGAGCTACCGCTCTGCCTTCCCCCGCTTTGTCCAGTGAATGGTATATACGTTCAGAGATCACAGTGAGGATGTCTGCTGTGGAACAGGCTTGTCTAAATCCATATTGTTTGTCAGTCAGTAGTTTAGCATCTGTAAGATGATGGACTAGAGCATGGTTAATTATGGTCTCAAATATTTTGGCAAAAAGTGGGAGGAGGCTAATGGGGCGATAATTTGATGGGTCTGTCCTTTCGCCAGAATTCTTGAATACTGGTACAACAGAAGCAGTTTTCCAACAGCCCGGAAAGCAAGCTTCATTAAGACATTTGTTGTAGAGTTTGGAGAGAACTGGAGCTACTTCGGCTGAGCACTTTTTTAATAGCACAGCTGGGATAAGATCGGGTCCATATGCTTTTGAGGTGTCAAGGTTTTTTATGATAGCATGCACCTGAGCAGGGGTGGTTTTCAGATCGTCTAGTGTGGCGTCTGTCCGCATAGGAAAGTCAGGTAGGGGGTGGTTGGAAGGGTCCAGTGTGGAGTTTGAGGCAAACCGACTGGCAAGCATGTTAGCCTTGTCGGTTGCTGAGGAGACAACCTCGTGATTGTTGGTTAGTGGGGGAATTGTTGATTGCCCATTATTTACTACACTGTTGTAGATTTTCCAGAAGTCTCGAGTTCCTAGTTTTTGTGCTTCGATGCGCTTTTTAGTGGTTTCCGTAAATTCTCTCTTAGCTGTCGCTATTTCTTTCTTAACGTTATTTCTAGCTTCTATATACTTCAGTCTGTTTGAACTGGACTTATGTCGGTTAAACCTACGGTATGCATGCTGCTTTTGAGTAATGGCAATTGCACAAGTCGACGTAAACCATTGGGGAGAGTGGGGCTTACTATAAAATTTCCGCATGGGAACATGCGCTTCGATTGCAGTTTTGAACCAGTCAGTGGTCTCGTTTGCACATTGTTCAGCAGGGAGAGAGAAAATATTTTTCCATGGAGCATCTCTAATTAGTTCCCTGATGGCTTCCCAGTCAGCCTTATTATAATATCTCGTTGTTTTGAGCACTGGCTCTTCAGTTTTGGGTCTAGAGTTTAGGGCGATTTCAACCATTATCACTGCATGATCAGCGTTCCCGAGTGGGCTGTGGGCCTTCGTTATGCAGTCATCGGGAACTGTGGTCAAAAACAGATCTAGAAGTGATGCGTGTTGTTCTTCCTGGTCAGGGAAACGGGTTGGAAATGTAACAATTTGTGATAGGGAGTGAGATATAGCGAAGCTATGGGTTGTGCTGCCCGCTGCATCTGTGTGAGTAGAGAATCCAAGCCAGTTTTTGTGGTGGACATTAAAGTCACCAAACACATGTATTTGTGCGCTAGTGTCGAGGGACAGTGCCGTGTCTATGCTGTCAGATACTTTGTTTATTATGGAGCAGTCCTGAGTCGAGGGAGAGCGGTAGAGAAAATAATAGTAGCTAATACTGTGTTGCACGTTTAGTCTAAAGCACATAAAGGCTTGATCATCTGTTTCTAGGTTTGTTTCTCTAGTCAAGGGAAGGGTATTACGAATGTAAACTCCAAGTCCGTGCATATGTCTGTCAGAGTCCTTATGGCAGAGTGGGAGATATCCAGGCATGTTAAAGTGGTTAGAGGGAATGGAGGAGTGTATGTTAGTCTCACTTAGTGCTAAGATATCCGGGGTATTTGTTAAGAGAAATGCTTCAACATCAGCTAAGTTAGTTCTAAGCCCACGGATATTTGTGAATGAGAGCCTCAAGGGAGGAGGCAAGTTGAATTTGTTTGTCCCTAATCCTGGTTTAAGCTTATTTTTAGATTGTACTGTCGTCATATTTTTTTTTTTAAGAGTTTCGGTAAGGGGGAGCTAAACAAGAGGTTATGCGGAGCTTCAGACATGCATCACAAGTAGACCATCAGCTGACCTGTCTCCAATTAGGATTGTGGCCTCAGGAAAGCCCACCGGGGATGAGTGCAGGGTCCCTTTCCATGCGCGTCATGGCACTGCAAACAACCCGATATTATTCAACTGTTGATGGAGCAGCCGCTCTAAGCGCTACCAAAGAGTTAGGGCATCTGTACTACCAGTCGGGAACAGCAGCCAGGAACTGTCAATCCGGTACCCTCAACCCTTTAGAAGAAGGTCAACCCAATCTAATCGCTCAGGCATATCTTATACTCAAGCACTCCCAAATGTTCAGTTTTAGGGGTGGGGCATGCTGGGAATGGGGAAGAACGGCGTTCATTGCCCTAGCCAGGAAATAAGATCTACCGCTGGGTGTTTCTGTCGAATCACTGAGATAGTGTCTCTGCGCTTGACTAATAGGCAAAGAAGGAGTATGGAAGCCGGGCGATAGACAGAGCCTATCTACTCCTTAAGCAATTTAGGTTTGCAAACCGGTGAATTTGTTTGAGTCACCAGCTCTAGGAAGGTTGTCATCCAAGACTGAAGAGGCCTCTCTCCCCTTTGGTTTAGTTTCAGAGTTTTCCTTCTCCTAGACGGATGATCTGGGAAGACCTACTGGGTCCGTCAGCCCTGAGAGGGTTTTCTCCGCGCCTAGGTTCTAATCCAGGTATTTCTGCGACCCCGCGTTGTTAGTGTTACTGGGTTAGTTTGTGGGGGATTATATCTCTACTGATTAGTTACACTCCTCAAAGTGATTTAGGGACATGCTATTTACTTGTTAATGGATAAAGGGGGTGGGTGAAGTTCATGCAGTGTAAGCGTCTATGTTTGTAAGAGGGCTTGTTAGGGAGGAGATAATGTGATTTTAGTCTTACCCCTTTTTTTTTTTTTTATTTTATTAATGTTAGCTTAGGTCTAGTATAGTGTTACAGTATGAGTAGGTATTAAGAATTGAGCTACGAGTTGTGCCCGAGCTATTTTAGATGATAGGAGGGTTAAGATGTAAGTGCAATATAGCATGGATAAGACAGCAAGTTTTGTCATGGAACAGGTATTCTTCTAGTATATCTCTACTATTATATAAAAGTAACTGCGTATGAGTTCCTTCCACATAGGCTCAGCCATTTCCGAACCTGTCTTTTGTAAATTTCATGCAAAGGTAATTTATATGTCTGGCAGTGTTCTTAGATATGTTTTGTACAGAAATTCATCTGATAAGCATCGAAAAAATTTGATATTAAATATAGTTTTTCTCTAGTATAGAACAAAAACCGAATTGTTGCAAGGGAGTAAATCATTTCTTAAAAAAACAGATTCATTGTCATCTGAAGGTATAGCTTATTGGTAGATCATTCGACTGCAGATTGGATTCCCTGTTCAAGCGTGGGTGTACCTCACGATTTTATTTTTTCTTATTAATGAGTTCAATTTACGATAAAAATTTACATCGCAAATTATATCTTCGTTTGCATATTTTAAAACTAAACATTTATCAGAAGTGGCTTTTCCAGGGCATTCATCGTGAAACCCAAATATTAGCTGACGTGATATTGTAAACAAATGCAGACGGAATTTGATGAATGATATTATCATTATTATAATTTTTAAAAATTTTATTTATCTATTTATTTATTATTTTTTTATTTAATTTTAAAAAATTAAAAATTTTTTTTTAGGTGAATTAGTCCACCGGGCAAATTATTCCTCGTAATTTATCATAATCAATAGAGGATTGATTTTATAATAATGCATGTGCAATCTGCACAAAGTAAAATAATATGCTTAAGCATATTGTACGACCAGGCAACACTGGGTTTCCAGCTAGTATATGTGTGTGTTTGTGAGAGCTCAAAATTGAGCCCTAAGAACTTTTATGTAGGGCCAATAATAGTAACAAAAATTGACCTTTTGCAGAAAATAGGAAAAAGTCTTCTTAGCAAATCCTTAATTTTGTGTTGTAAGA
Source organism: Euprymna scolopes (assembly GCF_053919585.1). Classification (NCBI taxonomy): domain Eukaryota; kingdom Metazoa; phylum Mollusca; class Cephalopoda; order Sepiida; family Sepiolidae; genus Euprymna; species Euprymna scolopes. Next base: position 175,787,622 of record NC_136485.1, on the reverse strand, counting down.
AAGTTTGAGCAATGAATTTACTAAAATATAGTTGGATTTTTCAAACTGATCCGCCTGGTATTCATTATTTTGTTATCTTCATAGTTGTTACATAACATAGTGCGGATGCACATATGCGAAATGATATCACCCAGCTTTGGGGAAAAATACAGATTTGAAAAAGGAGATCACGTTAAAGACATGAAGCATGTTCCGTCTGCCTGCTTCCCACCGGACTACTACTTGGATGTATTCAAGTCCAACGTTAACAAATTCCTAATGAACCGCCCCCTTAAGTAAACACTTCATCAAGTCTCCACTCTAACGTTATGTACTTGCAGTAACCCTTATCCCTGAGTGGCTTCCGGGCCTTGATAAGTGTGTAAAAAAAAAAAAAAAAAAATCACGTTAGAGACATGGGAGAAGACGATCACGTAAGTAATAATGAGGAAATGTCGTTACTAAGAAAAAAACGAGTTGAACCTTTCTATTTGTCTACTTTGTGATTGAGGATACAACGTGTTGGTTCCTTGACCACGTTTCTGCCAACTAATCCTCTGGCCTTCAGTTGATTAACTGCGGTGAGATAGAAATGTTGAGTCTTGTAACTTTTTTTTCTTTTTTTTTTTTTTTTTTAGAAGGGTGTCACTACTTAACAAGGCCCGAAAGCCACTTGAGGATAAGGGTTAAATCCACTGAATATCTTTTGATAGGAACCTAGCTTTCATGGAGTTCAATCGTTGTCCGTATTTTAATGTCTGCTCGCTTGCTATTTCTGAAAAAGGTGTAATAAAATTGAATAACAGAAGTTAGATTTAGTCCCTTTTCCTTTTTTTTTCTGAGGACTCATTGTCCCAAATTATTTTAATGTCTTTGTGTCACTCTAAAGAAAACTTATTCAAGCAAGTTTGTGACAAATGCCTGCATATAAAACTGACATTGAACTGATCATATATTTCCATTATTCAGACTACTGTTTTCATCTTGAATGTTATACAGTCGTCCACAGACAAACTGTTTCACTGTATCATGAGTTTTCAATGTTGTTGATTTACTCTTCATTAACTCAATTCACAGACACCTGGTCTTAACTAAATCTCCACCTTGGTTTTTCAGTCCAATGAATCTAGAACAAGCAAGGGATATCACTAAGAACTTAACACAAAGAACAGAATTCTTTATATCTAGAGACAAGGGGAGACATTTTAATATTGCTAGTATCTTCTTGCGAAGATTAGAGTTCCCTAAAAAAAAAAAATAAAAGCAAAACAAGTCTTCATTGCAACAAGTGTAGCTAAACATGTCGAATAATCTGTATAAATAGTTGAATTACATGTCTAAAACAAGAATAAGTTTAGCGATCCTAAATTTTATACAAGAATTATTCACAAGAACCTGTGATACAATGGATTAAAAATGCTAAATAATAATCAGTTCAAAGTGATCGTCTTTTGTATGTAGCAGGTGCTAGCAAGAATATAGTTTTAAATTACTTAAGTCTTCTAGCCCATCACAGAATGACATGGATTGAATGAAGAGTTTCATTCGAAATTATGTACAGATTCTGGAGTTCAACGAGATACATTTGAAGAAAGTCAAAGGTTACATCTGCAAGAACAGTAATCCGAATAATCCAAATTTGTCATGAATTCTAAAACATGATGCAAAGTTATGCTTTTGATTGGATTGTTCAGACTTGCACGTTATTCTAACATCGGGAATCTTTCTGTTGAATTTGGAAATCTGCATGGAACTTGAAATAGAATCTTGTCTGCAAGGATCCAAACAAAGTACTAGGTAAAATCCAGTTCTATGTGACAATTTTCTGAAGGTTCAGTGCGGATGATATCAAGAATACAAGTGCGAATTAAGACTTCTTCCCGCTCATGGCTGACTGAACGAGAGCATGCTACCCTCTTGGATTAAATAAAGGGCTCCATTCAAAATTTCATACAGATTCCTAAGTTTTACAGAAAGGTTTCTTTGAGTGGAGTTCAGTTTCCAGAGAGAAATTTGTAATGCTGAGGTATGTGCAGTTGTTCATGGAGTCTGTTTTTACATTTAAGCACAGGTAGAGAGTGGGGTGAAATTGTTTATAGTGGTTGTAGCTAGTCGAGTGTTTTTTTGAAATTTGGTGATGGGAACCATAGATTGGAGCTCAGTTGACCACTTGCTGTGAAAAGTTGTTGCAAATAATTCCAGTCACGCTTGTTCCTGTACAAAAGGTAGTGGTGTTTATGTCGCCCATCTCCTGCGGCATTAATTCTTCTTCCCAGCATTGTTACAGCAGGTAAAGCACGTCTTCTTTCCTTTCCTTGATGATTTCAGAATGACATCGTTTCAAGTTTGTCACAAATTAGGTAGTCAATTGAATGTTCACTCTTGCTACTCGGTGGGCATCTAGCCTTTCTTTAACAGGTTGGCTGATGATGCTCTTGGAGGCTGTATCCGTGATGTGATAATGTTCTCGTCTAAGTAGAGGTCCTGTTAGTGTTCAGCTCACCTTTCCGTCTACCTGCTGCTGTCTAATATGATGTCACTGTCAATTTTGGTTATGTTTTTTTTTTTTTTTCAAACCCATAATACATGTGTGAATGCTGAAGCCGTCATGCATGCGGCGAATGCTGAAGCCGTCATGCATGCGTCGAATGCTGAAGCCGTCATGCATGCGGCGAATGCGGAAGCCGTCATGCATGCGGCGAATGCGGAAGCCGTCATGCATGCGGCGAATGCTGAAGCCGTCATGCATGCGTCGAATGCTGAAGCCGTCATGCATGCGGCGAATGCTGAAGCCGTCATGCATGCGGCGAATGCTGAAGCCGTCATGCATGCGTCGAATGCTGAAGCCGTCATGCATGCGGCGAATGCTGAAGCCGTCATGCATGCGGCGAATGCTGAAGCCGTCATGCATGCGGCGAATGCTGAAGCCGTCATGCATGCGGCGAATGCTGAAGCCGTCATGCATGCGGCGAATGCTGAAGCCGTCATGCATGCGGCGAATGCTGAAGCCGTCATGCATGCGGCGAATGCTGAAGCCGTCATGCATGCGGCGAATGCTGAAGCCGTCATGCATGCGGCGAATGCTGAAGCCGTCATGCATGCGGCGAATGCTGAAGCCGTCATGCATGCGGCGAATGCTGAAGCCGTCATGCATGCGTCGAATGCTGAAGCCGTCATGCATGCGGCGAATGCTGAAGCCGTCATGCATGCGTCGAATGCTGAAGCCGTCATGCATGCGGCGAATGCTGAAGCCGTCATGCATGCGTCGAATGCTGAAGCCGTCATGCATGCGTCGAATGCTGAAGCCGTCATGCATGCGGCGAATGCTGAAGCCGTCATGCATGCGGCGAATGCTGAAACTCTCACTCCTTACTGTCAGGCTTCATTTTGAAATCACATTTTTATCACCAAATGCACAGATTTCTATTTTAACTGCCTCCATTGCATTAAGTTCAAACATTTTGGTGTCCTTTAAGTGTGAAAATGTGCACGATTCAATTCAATAGATTTGGCAAAAAATACAGAGTTCGTACAGACTTGAAAAATCCTTGAATTTTGACTTTTGCCTTGAGAAGGCCTTATTTGTATTATTACCTTGAAAAATCCTTGAAAGTTGTATTGTTATATCCAATAAAAATTTGTTGAAATATTAAAAATAAAATCGAAATAAATACTATTAAATTACTTTTTAAATATAAAAAATTAAATCTAAGTACATCGTTTGGAAATTGTATCATGTTATTGTGGATACAAGAGTTATGTCCCTTTATCACAAATTATCTTGTGTAGTTTTGTGATAACGATTCAGATCTTTGTCTGTTTTTGATCTCATTTATAATTTAATTTTTTGAGGGGTGGGGGCACAAGCGAAGGAAGAGTAGCAGGGGCTGCCATAAATAAAATTACCACCTCCTTCTCTAAAAAAAAGAAAATTTGCATGGATTGGACTCTCCAATGGCGCCCCTCCCACCAACGTAATAATTTAAAATTAGGCTGGCTGAGCCCCCCCCCCCCCCCGGACAAGATGGCAATCATTTTAAAGCAGTAATATTTGAGAGGAAAAAGTATTTAAAACTACTTAAAAACACAAAAAAAATGATGTAGGTAGCTTGCAAAATAACTGTTATTGGCTTATGGTAACATTTATTTGTTGTATATTTGTTTCTTTACAAAATTTTTTTTTTTCTTTTTTTAAATGACTGTGTATTGTAAAACAAACCTCAAATTTTGTTTTGAAAATTTGAATTTTTCTCTGGCGAAGGCCTTGAAAAACTTTGAAAATAGACATTGGAAATCTGTACGAGCCTTAAAATAAAACCAAGTTTCAGTTGCCATGTAAGGAATGCATGGTAGAACTTTACACTGAAGAGGATATACGACACTATAACGAAGATGGGAGTGGTACCATTAAAACGAGCAACCTTTTGTGCTCTAAAATTTATATTTCTATATAGTCACCATCTTTCTCAGTGCACTTTTGCCAGGAGTTCAATGACGCATCACTACTTTTGATGCATGTCCATGACAGGGATCGCTTTCTTAGTCTCGCACCGTCAATATCTGCAACACAGATGAAACTTTCAGGTCATGAATGCATAAGTTCAGTCATCATAACACAATTTGCAATTCCCTCTGATCCACTTACGTGGAATAAAAAAATAGAAGGCTTTATTTGGATTGTTGTGTCATTGGCACATCTATTCCAAGGTGCACGGATTCTGATTAAGAAACTAGTCCTCCATGGTTTAATTGAAATTGGTAATGATACAGTTTCTGACGATATCTGCATTGACCTCTTTCTGATACAGGAGTAAATAGTAGAACCGAAGAGAGATGATAATGACCATTTTTGTAAATTAGAAAGAATCTTAGGTCTGAGATTACCCTGTGTCTCTACAAGGCCACCATTCGCCCACATATAGTATTGTTGTCACATTTGGGCTGATGCATCTGCTACTAGTTTTTCACTCCTAGACAGGGTTCAAAAGAGTTGCCAACCTAATAGATCCTGAACTGTTAGTAAGGCTTCAACTTGTGTCCCATCGATGAAATGTTGCATCCCTTTGTCTGTTTTACAAGTATCTTAATGGTAGGTGTTTCGACGAATCACAAGCACTTTGCCCCCCTTGACATAAATATTCCCAACAAAACCAAAGATTAAAAAAATCCCACCTCTATACAGTAGAGATCCTTAGATGCCAGAAAACCTTCTACTCTAATAGTTTCTTCTCTAGGACTGCTAGACTTTGGAATTCCTTCCAGAGTTCCTGCTTCCCTGACATGCAGAAGTTCAAGTGTAATTTAAACAGACTTTTTGCTGCTCAATTCCCTACATAGTATCCCTGCAAATTATGTCCCATATAGTAGCCCCCTACATCAGTGGCACTATTGCCTTGTCTGGGGTGAAAATGCAATTAAAAAAAAAAAAAAAAGCCAAAATAAGATCACTGCGTAATCTTTAACACATGATAGAAAACGTTAAGCTTAAGTTGAGTCAAGTTTTCATACAGCAAATTCCATAGATTGTGAACTATTCAAGTATGAGTACACTTGTCTTAATACTCCTTTTCTATAACAGTTGAGTTCATTGTAGATAAAATTCAGTGGTAATGCATGACTTGACCAAACATGTTCTGTTTGTTTGTTTTGTTTTTAATTACGTTTTATTTTATTTTAATTGGAATTCATTGAGATGAGTATTATTTATTAATTTTGTTTATTGCCGAACTATTCCTCTGGCCTTCGTTTACGGTTCCAGGTGAGAATTGTCTGAAGATAGCGGTTTCGATCCTACCCAAAGCCGGCCAGAGGCTTACTTGGCCAAAACGTGGTGAGACGACAACAACTATGGAAGGCAGTAATTGATGAGGATGCAGTCAGGAGATTCAGAGTTCCTATCCATTGCGGTTACCACCAGACGAAGGCCAGAGGAATAGTTGGCCGAAACGTCGCGAAACAGCTAAGAAAAAGATGAGGATAATAGTCCGCAATAAATGAAATTGGTACTTTTGCATAATTTGACCCGGATCCTCGTGATTTCCCGTCAAGCCCGGATCGGGCGAGACTGGCAATCATCGGTGACAGCCGAGCGGCGTAACAGATGCCGATTAAGGAAAAAAAGCAAAACAAAACTAAAAAAAAAACAACTGAAAATTTTCAAATAACAAGAAACTTACCTTTAAAAAAAAAAAAAAAAAAATATGTTTATTTAATTTATTGTAGTATTTTTTTTTTTTTTTTTTTTAATAATTATCAACAAGAAGTTTTTTTAAATTTATCTGCAAAAAAAGGTTGATTACCGGTATAATTGTAAGGTGTAAGTACAATTTTTTGTTTATTAGTATTATTTTATTTATTTATTTTTTTATCAAAAATATTGATTTTTTAACCGGTTGTTATTTGCTGGCGGAAGAACTTTCTGGAGAGGAGGATATTTCCTTAGGAATCTTTTTCTTCGTTCGACTGTTGATCGGCCATCAACAGCAAAGAGGGAGGTGACGGGGCGGAGGAAATGGGAGAAAGCTCCCCAACCGGGTAGCTTTCGGAAATATGATTTATGATGGAGACAAAAGGATCGTTTCCAAATTTTTGTCTTCACATAAATTCAAGTAAATATGTATTCAGAAGCTCCCGGGTCCCGGCTGGTCCCACATTCTTGCTCGTTACGCTGTTTCGCTTCCTTCCACATCCTCTCGACGTGGTTCGTTGTTGCCTTCATCGTAGGGTCTACAAAGTGAATACTATGATTCACAGTGAGGTGTTGGAACCCTTCTCCTCCAACTTTGTTATAGGCCTTCCAAAAGTCGGAAACGACTGTTGTACCCGGCAGAATATATTTTTTTATTATTGGAAGGAGGGTTTCGGTGTTTCGATTTGGGACGGTGACCAAAAAACCCTACTTGTCGGTAGCCACCGAAGACCCAGAGCGTTTCGAAGATTCTCCCAACGTTATGTTTCCTCTGGTTGAATACGGATTCGTCTATTTCTACAGTGTGCCCTGGGCCTCCTATCTGCCGGGGATTCCTCCGGAAATACTCCTGACAAATTTCCCTCAGAAAGTTCTTACAATCCGTGTACGTGTGTTCGGATATAACACCGCATCATCTCTTAATATTTTTTAGTGTCGCCATTTCGAAGGCCCATAAATAGATGATTTTCACTATAGTTGCAATATCCAAATTGGAACGTGCAAAAAACGATCCTGTGTGCAATGACACCCACTGTCTATACTGACCACTGGTACACCGCCAGGAGAAGCCATCCTTTACGCAATTTCTTTTTTTTAGTAAACATTTATGATTACATTTGTTGCATCTCATTCTTTGAGAAATCAATTTCTTTTCTTGACAAAAAGAAATTGTCTGCATCGGCGTTTCCATTTGGTTTTCAATCATGCACAGATTTATTTCCATGGCTGTCATTTTTTTTTTTTTTTTTTTTTTTTTTTTTTCAGTAGTATTTTTTTTTCAGTTTCTTCCAATTCGATCGTCGTCTGCTTACAGTTACAAACTAAAGTTGGATTAGCGTTTCAACATTTGAACAACACTCGGCGAACGCCGATGATTGCTGGTCTCGCCCGATCCGGGCTTGACGGGAAATCACGAGGATCCGGGTCAAATTATGCAAGAGTACCATAAAATTAATAAATAATACTCATCTCAATGAATTCCAATTAAAATAATATATGTATCATTCGGTACGGACCCGACCATGGAAGATCAAATAATAAACATGAATTTATAAAACCAAAAAATTCAACCTTGATTGCGCTTTGGGGCCCATGGTGCAGTTGATAGAGATGTTGAATCTCTATGGTTCCAAGTGAGAACTGTCTGAAGATAGCGGTTTCAATCCTACCCAAAGGCGGCTAGAGGCTTACTTGGCCAAAATGTGGTGAGACGACAACAACTATGGAAGGCAGTAATTGCAGTGAATGCAGTCAGGAGATTCAGAGTTCCTATTCGTCGCATTTACCACCTGACGAAGGCCAGAGGAATAGTTGGCTGAAACGTTGTGAAACAACTAATAAAATATGAGGATAAATAGTCCACAATAAATAAAATGTTTTTTTAAGTTTTCTACTGCTTTGACTGTTGCCTGGTTTTTAGATCGAATCCATAAGTGTTGTCACATTTGGATCTTGTTCTCATGATTGTATAAAAGATTGGATGTAGTAAGCAAGAAACAACCTGAATTTAAATTTATATCCTTTGCTTTTTATTATTTGCAAAGACTTGTTTTTTTTTTTTCGTTTGTGCTTCTGTGTGAGTTCAGCGTGTGTATTTATGTTCAGCTTTGTCATAAAGCTCACCATTGACTTTCGCATTCTGTTGTTGCTCTGATGTCAGCTGGTTAAACTCTTGATAAGCTTGCTTTTTTTTTTATCAATACGTTTGCTCACAGGCATGAGTTGAATCAAAGAGTGCAAAAAAAAAGAAGAAATCCTTAGTATGACTTTAAGACATTTCAGTGATAAGACCCCATTTGGGAGCTGTGAGGAATGTGGAGTTGCCCCATAGTTACCATTGCTCCCTTGTTCACTTTGACCTAGAGATGTGTTACCTGTTATGGCATCTGGTGCTACCAGATAAGGCTGTCTGAAGATAATGGCTTCCTGACCTAAAATGAATGCCATACAACAAAAAAAAAGCCCTTACTTAATGCTTTGTTTATTTATATATCTATAAAAGTGAAAATGTGTGTGTGTGAGGACACTTCTCAACCTATATACTCAACAAATTTTTGATCTACAGGCTTGAAATTTGTTATATGGACTATTGAAACATGTGAAAAACTTTTTAATCGGTTTTCATCAGGAAAAAAAGGACTACTATAGGGACAAAATTGAAAAATTGGTATGTGGGAGGGATGATCGGATTTTTATCTGTTTTCAGCTGTTTCTCGACTGTGCATGCACAGTCATGAAACATGATAGGTTATGTTAAGTATGTTGGTTGTAAAACACTTTTTAAAGATAATGTCAAACTGGTCTAATGGTTATCAAGTTTGACTCGCTGTCTTTAGGGTTAGGTTTTGATTTCGACTCAAGTATTTTTTTTTTTACTTACAAGAAGTGAACTGTTTAAAAAAAAACACACTCGCCATTTCAGTTTCTTTCCGTTTTTTTAGTTTACTTTTTTTTGTTTATTTTTTTTTTATTTATTTTATTTTTTTTAATTTATTTTAGTTTATTTTTTTTAGCTTATTTTTTTTTTAGCTTATTTTTTTTTTAGCTTATATTTTTAGCTTATTTTTTTAGCTTATTTTTTTTTAGCTTTTTTTTTTAGTTTTTTTTTTTTTTTTTTTTTAGGTTATTTTATTTATTTTTTTTTTTTTTTAGGTTATTTTTTTTTTTTTTTTTTTTTTTTTAGGTTATTTATTTTTTTTTTTTTTTTTTTTTAGGTTATTTTTTTTTTTTGCTTATTTTTTTTTTAGTTTACTTTTTTTAAGGGATTTAATGTTACATTTAATAAATACGGTATTTCTGTTTATAATAAATAAAAATTCTGCATTAATTAAAATATAATATTATGCATATTTTACGACTGGTCAATGCCGGGCGGTCTGCTAGTTATTATTATATTTTGGTTTTAAGCTTTTTGTTATGGATGATATGTATGAATTTAATCTTAAATGTTTATGTCCAAACTGTGGGCCAAATTAGATAGCAAATTGTTTGAAATAATATTTTGAAAGTTAAATTTAGTAAAGTTTTGTGATTTAAAGTATTAAATTAACCAAATTGTAATAGTTTTAACGTTGCTTAACTTTGGTGATCTAGCGGGAACCAGTGTGTCAATGTGATTATGCCGTAATGATCTTTGTTCAAGTTTAATTTTGAGCCTGGTAAGTACCAAAATGGGTGACCATTTAGGAATTCCAAGTGCTGTATGTGCTCTCCGCTTATCTCGGCATTGTTTCAGTCGTCTTGGACCTCTCCCTGCCACTGGACTCGAGCAGTATGGATTCAGGAGATGTGTGGTTGGGATTTGTACAACCTTTACACACGCAGTTACCTTTACAAGAGGTATCCATTGTCTCTTGAGACTGAACGGAGGCGTTGATATCACATAGTTTTAAAACTAATTTTATTCAGCTATTGTTGTTTTTAATTTCCTGTTGGGGGAGGGGGACCGCCACTTCAGAGATGAAGTCGAATTATTATTATTTTCTTTTGGTGGAAAAGAGGATGTGTGTTGAAAATCTATTTTATTTTTACTTCAAACTTGTTAAATCATTAAAAAGTAATCCCATAAAAATAAAGAATTTATTTATCAATTTTATCGAAAGGTGTACTCCAGTTATTAAGAATCTTTTTTAATTTCATTTTTTTTTTTTTTTGTGTTATCTATTGTTTTGTTTTTGAAATGAGTAATGTTGGTCAGGAAAGTAACTGACACCAGTACCAATATGACCTCCTGTTGGGGAGGGGGGAGTACCAATTCAGAGATGCAGTAGAGGACTAGAGTCCGAAACTGAAGTGGTTCCTCCTAATGATCATGGTACTGGATCTGATTGTGGAGCTGTCAGCTACTGCTCACTATGAACAGTGCATTCAAATTAAGTTTCCAAAATTTTCAATCTTTTCACATATAAAGCTTTAAGAATTTTCAAGCTCAAAATGACTAAGTGCTTCCTAATTCCTTTCAAATTTTGAAGGATCACAAAGTAATTCAATTTCTTATTTGTTAACTTAACAAAATATGGCTTACTTCTTTACAAAGATACTCCAATGCATTATTTATTTATTTTTTTTATTTATTGCAATTTCACCCCAAACAAGGCACATTGCCACTTTGGTGTACGGGGGCTACTATCAGGGACATAAGCTACAGGGGTACTATATGGGAAGTTGGGCAGCAAGATGTCGGTTCACGTTACACTTGAACTTCTGCATGTCAGTACAGTTGGGGAAGCAGGAACTCTGAAGGGAATTCCAAAGTCCAGCGGTTCTGGGGAAGAAGCTACTGGAGTAGAAGGCTCTCTTACATCTAGGGATCTTAACTGTGAAGGGGTGGTATTTTGCTGCTTGCCGGGTTTGTCGGGGGTATTTACGTCGAGGAGGCACAAGTGCTTGCAGTTCGTCAGAGCATTCACCATTGATATACTTGTAGAACAGGCAGAGGGATGCTACATTATGTCGATGGGACAGAGGCTGAAGCTTAGATGACAGTTCAGGACCTATTAGGTTGGCGACTCTCTTTTGAACCTTGTCTAGGAGTGAGACTAGTAGCAGATGCACCAGTCCAAATATGACAACAATACTCCATACATGGGCGAATGGTGGCCTTATAGAGGCACAGAATACTTTCTAGCACGGTAGAGAGAACCTACCTTTTTCGCAGCGTTTCTGGCAATGCTCTCAATGTAATTTTTCCAACTCCTGTTTTCTGTAAACGTTAGGCCGAGGAGTTTAAAGGATGTGCTTTCAAAAAAGAGTCTTTGGCCATTGCTATTGGTGGTAGAGAAGGTTTCTTGTAGTTATTGAAGGAAACAAGTTTAGTCTTAGCAGCAGTGAATGTGACCATCCATTTTTGTCCCCATTTCACTCTAGATCGGAGGTCATCCTCTAGTGTTATTGCCATTTTTCTAGATATGTGTTCGTTTGTTTTTCTGTCATGTCTGTTATAGAGTGTGGTGTTATCAGCATATATACCAATCTCACAGACAATTTTGTCAGGGAGGTCATTTATGAATATTAGAAATAATAGCGGTCTTGAAATTTCCTCCCTATTCCCCTGGCTGTACCAATCTGCATAAATGTAAATGTAAGACCATTTCATTTTAGTTTATCTTTGACTTATAAACGTCTTACAAGAGTTGAAGTGGAATAAAATAATTGACTGGAGTTGACGAGTTTGGACACGATTCAGTCATTCTGCGTTTCACCAAACTGTCTTGGACACTCTTGGAGAAGGTGTTCACCCTACCTTCCCCAAAATATCTTTATCTTTTTATGAAAAATTTTTTTTTTTAAATTTTGACTATCCTACTTCCCAACCTTATGAGTTACTAAAACTTCCCAACTCAAAACAACTACATGCTGTGGCGACACTCCAATTTGAGGAACTTTAGAAATCGCCTTTTAATTACTGTTACTTTCAGGTCCATTCTTACCCATATTTGTCAGATTTTATTGTTCTTGTTGTATAGCATTCGCCCGAGGTTGGTTGGACCGGCTTCCTCCTCTGAAGTTTTGAGATAAGGATTAAGGATTCATATTATTTGAATTCTTCGAACTACTGTTCTCATCTATGATACTCAGGATGAGAACAGTAGTTCGAAGATTCTAAATAAAATCTATCATTTAAAGATTTTTTTTTTTTTCCTTAATTCTTTTTAGCTTTTATTTGAAAGGTAGAAAAGAAACGGATATTAATGAATGATTGTAAAAACTTGATTTTAGTTTATACTATTAAAAAAAATATTTGCTTACAAAACAATATCCCTTTTTCTCTCCAAATTATTAGAAATGTTACACCATTCCGGATATTTTTAAATTAATATTTATCAGTAAGTCCCATACATCTACTGATTTGATATGTGAAAGATTTTTTGAAAAAATACATTCATAGTATTTTATTAATAATAAAATAAGATTTTCTGTAGTTTTATACTCAAATTGATTGATTCTTTGTTTTTGTTCATCCTTTCTTTCACCATTTTTTCTGCTTTGCTATCAGCATTCATAAATTTCCACATAGTTTATTTACCAGCAGTGCTTGAAGCAAACTTTGCCTTTTGATTTCTAAATATTTGAAACAAAAGAAATTTCACCGAAATGACATCATTTGGACTTTGCACAAAATGTTGATGTGTCGTGGAATGCAACATGTCATAAAATTGAAAGAATCAAATCAAAAGAAATTTTCACCATGAATTGACTAAATGTTTAAAAATGCTAAAAACTTTAAATATTAAAAACAAAATCTAAATCCTTGCGTGTTTAGTGCATAACATTTTTAGAAATGTTGAATTTTGTATTATTATGCATTGGACTACTGTTCTCATCTTGAGTGTGATTTTCGCAACGTTTTGGTCGGTATAACCTCGGACCTTCTTCAGGTGTATCTTGTTGAACTCGGGAATTTGAATGGAATTTTGAGCGGAGCCCTTTATTTACTTCACGGGTGTAGCGTGCTCTTGTTTCATCAGCCATGATTAGATAGAGGCCATAAGTAAT